>NW_006922242.1:485004-496952 GCF_000298275.1 Orycteropus afer afer
CAAATTCTTCTGCTAGTTGGGTTTTAGTCCACTTTTGTATCCTTACCTTCAAGGCTCAGGGGTCCAAGATTATCTTCTGTGTCTGTGTTAATTGGTTTCCCTTTTCTTTATTGAAGAGCGTCTTTGCAGTCCTTCTGCCTAGTCCGCCATCTTAGAACAATCCCTCTTTCCTGTCTTTTTAATGACTTTTTTTTTTCTTCATGTATGATGTCCTTGGTGTCCTCTCACAACTCATCTGGTCTTCAGTCATTAGTGTTCAGTGCATCAATCTCTATTGATGTGTCTCTAAACAGGTGGAATATACCCAAGGTCATATTTTGGCTCTCATGGACTTGTGTTAATTTTCTTCAGCTTCAACTTCAATTTGCATATGAGCAATTGATGGTCTGTTTTGCAGTCAGCCCCTGATCTTGTTCTGGTTGATGATTTTGAGCTTCTCCATTGTCTCTTTCTACAGTTATAGTCAATTTGATACCTGTGTGTTCTAGCCATGGAGGTCCACATGCATTGTTGTAGTCTGTGTTGTTGACAAAAGATATTTTCAATGAATAAGTCATTGATCTTGTGAAGTTCTATCATGTGATCTCCAACATTGTTTCTATCACCAAGGCCAAAGCCATTTTTTCCGACTACCAATGATTCTTCTTTGTTTCCAACTTTTGCATTCCAATCACCAGTAATTATCAATGCATCTTGATTGCATTTTTGATCAATTTCACACTGCAAAAGTTGATAAAAATCCTCAGTTTCTTCCTCTTTGCCATTATTAGTGATATTTCATTAGAATTCAATTAATTTAATGTACACATGTAATTGTTGTTGTTGTTATGTGCTGTGAAGTCGGACCTGACTCATAGCAACCCCTCCTTGGGTTTCTGAGGCAGTATCACTATGGAAGTAGATTGCCCAACCTTCCTTCCAAGGACTTGCTGGTTGGTTTGAACTGCTAGCCGTCAAATGCCTTAGGCACTACACCACCAGAGCTCCTACATATGTAATAAGTGTTCTAATATTTATCATCCATTTAATATAGACCAAATTATCAGTTATACCCTATAAGATATTTAAATATGTGCCTTTCCATGAGCTGGCTTCTAGAAATCCCAATGAGAAGAATCTACTATCTTAATGCTTTCCCTGTAGCCTAAGGCAAGCAGTACTAGGAGTCCTTAATTTCAGATTGTATGTTACTCACATTTCAAAACCTAGATATCTTTAAAGGTATAAGGATACTTAGTGACACAACAATTAAGTGTTTAGCTGCTAACTAAAAAGGTTGGTGGTTCAAATCCAACCAGTAGCTCCACAGGAGAAAGACCTGGCAGTATGCTTCTGTAAAGATTAGAGCCTACTGCTACTCTGCCTCAGGGGTCATTGTGAGTCAAAATCAACTCAGTAGTACTTGACAACAATAACAACAACATATGCCAATGTATTCCAGATGAACAAATGCAAAACAAAATCTAACATTCAGTAATAATAGTGCTGAAGATAGAAACAGCCATTCCAATACAAACCAAACTGTGTGAGGCAAAACATCCCTGAGACACATACACAAAAGGATCTATTCTGAACCAGCTGAGACACTTCCCTCAGCTGCACTGGTTAAAGCCTGTGCATATTCATGAGGAAGAAGAGGAGACTCTTACCATGACTTTTATAGTAGTAAAACGTTCTGTAGTTGGACTTACACAGTGGAAGCTCAGATTTCTTAAGGAATCTTTTTGATATCTTTCCTAAGTGCTTTTGGTCATTTCCATCCATTTTGTATGTAGACACCTAATTGCATAAATTAAGGAACTCTGGTGGTGCAGTGCCTAAGGCATTTGACTGCTAACCATCAGGCTGGCAGTTCAAACCCACCACCAGCTGCTCCATGGAAGGAAGATGGGACAATTTACTTCTGTAAGATTTACCACTTCAGAAACCCAATGGGGGTCCCTGTGAGTTAGAATCAGCTCAATGGCCGTGAGTTTGAGTTTCTTTTTGAACTGTGTAAATAGGTGCCAGTGGTAGTTCAATGGTAGAATTCTTGCCTTCCATGCAAGAAATCTGGTTTAGATTCTGGCCAATGCACCTAAAGCACAGCCACCACCTGTTTGTCACTAGAAGCTGAACAGATTTCAGCAGAGCTTCCAGACTAAGGCAGCCTAAAAAGAAAGGCCTGGCAATCTTCTGAAAACTAGGCAGTGAAAACCCTATGATCTCAATGGTCTGATCCTATTGTACATGGGATCACCATGGGTTGGGTGCTGACTTGATGGCAACTAACAATAACAATAACACCTGTGGAAATACATTCTAGACATTGAGCTGAAATTTGGGTGCCTGTTGTTGTTGTTGTCATGTGCCATCCAGTCAGCTCTGACTCATGGCGACCCCATGTACAACAGAACACAACACTGCCCAGTCGTGCGCCAGCCTCACAATCCCTGCTATGCTTGAGCCTATCATTGCAGCCACTGTGTAAATCCATCTCACTGAGGGTCTTCCCCTTTTTCATTGACCCTCCACTTTACCAAGCAAGATATGCTTCTCCAGGGAATGATCTCTTCTGACCACATGACCTAAGTAGGTGAGACAAAGTCTGGCCATTCTTGCTTCCAAGGAGCATTCCATCTGCACTTCTTCCAGGACAGATTTGTTTGTTCTTCTGGCAGTCTGTGGTATTTCAAGTATTCTTCACCAACACCACAATTATAAGGTATCAACTTGTCTTCAGTCTTCCTTATTCATTGTCCAGCTTTCACAAGCATATGAAGCAGTTGAAAATACCAACAATAACAACTATGCAAACAACAAAAACAACTATGTAAATACATTCTAGACATTGAGCTGAAATTTGGGTGCATACACTGGGCAAAATGAGATAAAGATCACTCCTTACAGAATTCCCTTACATGCTATCTACCTCCTCTATGAAACTGACACCACACTCACAGGTTACTTGATAGACCAAAGCAGTCTGGGGCCCTGAGGCAGAGCTAAAACATGAACCTTTGGTTGATATCCACATATACTAAGACAGTACCTCCCTAGGGCCTAATGTTCTCTTTCCTCAACAGAGCAGATTTTGTTCTTCAGAACTCTGATTATATTAAAATGTTGATTTCTTTAGCATGAGAAGTTTAAAGCACTGAAATTTTTGATGTGTTTGGGATCTAAGTAAAACCATAATTCCTCAGTGATGCTTGTGTCAATAATGAGTTCAGAATGATCGGCATGCATGAGGTTCAACTTTGCCATTTTAGACTCTCCTCTACCATCCTCTTCTCCAAAATACCATCTGCCTGACACACTGCCTTTTGGGATTGTTTATAAGCCATTTCTCTGTTACTTATGATTGTTGGCCAAAATCCATATAGAAATGTAGCCTGATACTAGTGCCTCTTGACAATAAAAAGTCTTGAATTTTACTCCTATCGGCACCATGATATGACACAGTAGGGATCTTCTTACCATCTCTGTGCTGTTGCTTCTTTCATTGTGCATTATAGTACAGAAACAACAAAGTCATCAGCCAATGGCCCTGCTGTTCAACTTTTAGGTGGAGAATAAAAATAAAAAAGCAGTTAACATTGGACCTTTCTGATTTAAAACTTTCAGACTTCAACTTCCATTCACTGAATTGACTGTCGGAGTACATGTATATTTAACAATTTTTATTTCAATAAGATATTTTAATTTTAAAAAACTTCTTATTTCTCCTCCTAGAAAAGTATCTATCATGTAGAACAGTTTGATACATGAACCCAAGATGACAGAGTGTATATGAATTAAGGATGGGCTGAAGAGCTTAAAGAGACTATCCTATATCAGTCTTTTTATTTCTATTCACCCAGGTAGTGCTAGTGTCCCCAAGTGTATAATAGATTTGTAAATATTTATATGATTCCCCTAGCTTACAGCCTCTATGTACAGATGAGAAAAAAAAAAAATTAAGGTAATTGCACTTTTCATGTGATTTACTCATCTGCTCTGTTCTGCTCTACAATTTCTTTCCCACCACCAACTTCATTCTCATTCTCTACTTGTCCTTGTTCTTGAAATAACCATCTTATTCTCCTGGACAATATAGATAAATGTGAGTTTTGTGATGAAGGTGAGTAGATTCCTCAAGGGTTGGAAGTTTAGGTTTCTGATTAGTGAGTTCGTGGGAAGCTGAAGGAAAGTCCCTTTCTTTATGCTGTACAGCTTGGTCCTCAGCACCAGGGTTCCACCCAGTGAAGGCATGCTGTTCAAATCTGCAATAACTCTGAGCTGAGAAAAACAGCTTCCACAATGGATGACAGAACCTAGACAATAAAACAAAAATACCAAACCAGTTGCTGCTGAGTCAGTTCTGACTCATGGCGACCCATGTGTGTCAGAATAGAACTGTGATCCATAGATTTTCAGTAGCCAAGCAGATCCTCGGGAGAAAGATTGGCAATCTACTTCCATAGAGATACCACCTTGGAAACCCAGGGAGGAGTCACTATGAGTGGAATCCCACTCAATGGCAGTGCGTTGTGTTGTGTGTTGTAAGTAGATCAATGGGTCTTTCTTCCAAAGTGCTTCTGGATGGATTTGAGCCTCCAACCTTTTGGTTAGCAGCTGAGTGTATTAACCATTTGCACCACTAAGGGACTCTTAAAACAAAAGTAACTAATGTTTATTAGTCACATATTCTGTGTGGCACTGGCTACTGTGGTTGGAAAGAGTTTCCAGAACAAAAGAAGGAAGGTTCCCCTATGTGAAAAATGAGAGTGAGATGACCTTTCCACAGACATCAGTGTAGCCTCACAGGTTGGGAAATGGGACAGACACAGAACTGAGTTGGCAGGTCCAGCAAGCTAATCTCTCATTCTTCCACTACACCTATCTGCTATCCCAAGTCCTCTTCTTTCACAATCTTTATTGGGACATTTCCATCAATGTGGAGGTGACTCCTGTGACCCCCTCTCTAGGTGGAGAGCACTGAATATTCCCCTGCGGCCAGTGGCCTCTTACCCACATTCAGCTTTAGAAGTTTGCTTCAGCCCACAGGCCCAAGGCATCAGCTGCTCTGACTGGAGTCCATGACTGAGAGGAAAACAACAGGAAGAGTAGATGCCTCAATCATGCTATGTGAGGAATGGTTGGGAGGCAGAGGTTGTTTAGCTGGGAGAAGAGAAGGTCTGGAGAGATTAGCTGACTACAATTATCTGAAGGACTGTTATGATGAAGAAGGAGTAGAAATAGGAAGGAGTTGAGGATGGAATAATAAAAATAATAACAGCAATACTAAATAAAATGTATTGAGCACTAAGGTCATCTGCTAAGTGCTTTAGGTGAATTTTTCATTTAATCTTTGTACTATGAGGCAGATACTAGCCTCATCCCTGTTTTACAGATGAATTGAGATCTAGAGAAAGAATTTGCCAGGTTACATTCAAGTAGGTGGCAGAATTGATATTCAAATTTGGGTCTAACTCCAGAGCTCAGGGTCACACAACTTGCCATCATCACCAAATATGAAAAGTATATTTGTACCAACTGTGCAAGGCTAGAAGGAACCATTTAAAATGGACTTTTTCCACTGAAAATGGACTTTTTCTATGAATTGGTTGTTGGTTTTTTTTTTTCATGAATTTGATGGTCTCTTTGAACTTCTCCCAGAATTAGAGAACAATAATAATAATAATAAGGGCTAAGTCTGTGAAAAGAAACTCTGGTGGTACAAGAGTTAAGACTTTGCTGCTAATTGAAAGGTTGGCAGTTTGGACTCACCCAGCACCTTCACAGAAGAAAGACCTGAGGATCTGCTCTCGTAAAGCTTATATTCTAGAAAACCCTTTGGCTAGTTACATGCTGTCACATGGGGTCCCTATGAGTTGGAATCAACTCGATGGCACCTACCAACAAGTGTGTGAAGAGCTTCTAGCTATAAAAAGACAAAGCTGAATCCTTCATTTAGTTGACAAAAAGATGGGAATTAGGATAGTGCCTAAGGCACTTGACTGCTCACCAGAAGGCTGGTGGTTCAAACCCACCAGCCACTCCTTGGAAGGAAGGTTGGGCAATCCTACTTCCGTAGTGATACTGCCTCGGAAACCCAAGGAGGGGTCACTATGAGTCAAGGCCGACTCGATGGCAAACAACAACAACAACAACATTCTTTTTTGGGGAATTCTATTTAGATTCATGCACATGATTAAATAGTATTAACATCCTTCAACATCTAAAACATTATATATATATATATGTATATGTATATGCTATCTTAATTTTCAGGATATATGGCTAGAGAAACTCATTCTTGAGGTTCTTTGGCAAGATTAGTGCTGACTCCCAAACCCATAGAGATTTCAGAGTTTCACAAATAGTATACCTTAAGTAGTTTTTCTCACATCCATACGCTACTGGTTAGAAGTCTGAATAGTGGAATAAGCTTAAGGTGTCAAATCAAAAAAATCTAGAGTTCTGCTATTTCATTTTATATAACTGCCAAGGCTTCCAAAAATTGTCTACTAATGACATCCTTGCTTAGGAGAGTAATCTAATATTTTGCTTGCATTTTTGGAAACCAGGAGTAATGAAGGATTAACCCTGGCAAATAAAATTGCAATTTAATCCTCTACTAAGAGGTCTGCTTAATGCATCAACATCAAGCTCTGTTCGTATGTAATTCAGGTTATGTGATATTGAAATACTATACATTTTTTATGATGATGCTGAATATATAATTAGAAGAATGAATGTCTCCTAACTCCCCTATTGCACAGAGAAGGGAGGAAAATGATGGGTTTTTTTTGGCTTGAACTCTGGGTAAAATAAAAGTAGTGATGCTGCTCTGACTGCTGTTGTGATGTAATGCCATTGTGGGACATACAGCTTTCCAAGTTGGGTGGGTGGGAGGAAAAGGCAAATCAGAAAATATTTTTCTTGGTGTGTTTGGACTGTACTGTCTTCAAGAATTTTTCTGCAGGAGTTGGGAGGAGTGTGCGTGTGAGATGTGAGCATGTGTGTGTGTGAGTATGAATATGTGTAAAGAGCAGGGTCTGCAACACACACTGTAACCTCAAGGGAGCGGCATGTGGAGAGGCAAAATGGAAGAATGCGAATGGAATGATAACAGCAATAATAATTAAAATGCATTGAGCACTCAGGTCATCTGCTAAGTGCTTTAGGTGAATTTTTCATTTAATCTTCATACTATGAGGCAGATACTAGCCTCATCCCTGTTTTACAGATGAATTGAGATCTAGAGAGAGAAAGGAATTTACCAGATTACATCAAGTAGGTGGCAGAATTGAAATTCAAATTTGGGTCTAACTCCAGAGCTCAGGGTCACACAACTTGCCATCATCACCAAATATGAAAAGTATATTTGTACCTACTGTATAAGGCTAGAAAGAACCATTTAAAATGGACTTTTTCCACTGAAAAGTGATTTTTTTTCTATGAAATGGTTTTTCATGACTTTGATGGTCTCTTTGAACCGTAAAGCATCCTGAGAAATATTCTTACAGCCTTGATGACTCAAAACATGGAGAAATGTACTGCTTCTATGAGGGACAGACACTCTGAAGGAGACTGGTGATTGTGAAGGGAAGTTTCCCAAGTGACAAACTGAGATCGGCGACCTGGAGATTAGAAAAAACAATCTTCATTTAGTGACAAAACTGAGACCAAGTGTGCAAGGAAAAGGAAGAGGAATCCCTATACAGATCTTCATTCCATGGATGTTCTTCCTATGGACAATGGGAAAGTCATGTTTATTGAGAAGTTCATAACTTTTTCCTTCAACATTGTCATTCCTTTCAGTGATCCAATTTCAGCAACCTTTGTATGCTCTTGGATGATACACTGTATTGATGGCCCCAATTCTTCACTCTTCCCTGTACCTACACCTTTTGCCATGTGACTTTGCTATTCCTCCCAACAAAAGGCCACCTATCCTCCCTGCCCCTTGATTCTAAGTTCAGCTGTGTGGCTCACTTTGGACAGTGGAATATTAGCAGATGAGAAGCTAGCAAAGACTTGGAAAACAGATGTGCCTAAAGCTTATTCTACCTCATCTCTACCATGAGGACATCTTGTGGCTACTTTCCTTATCCCTGGAGGAGGATAAGAGACACGTGAAGAAGAACTGCCCCCAGGCAAGACCAGTGAAGAGTAGTTGACCTCCCACCAACCCAAAGACTCATGAGAAATAGTAAATGATTGTCGCTTCAAGCCTCTGAGTTTTAGGGTGGTTTGTCATGCAGCAATAGCTAACACCTTGTTTGTGTTAGTGATATGATAATTGTTGTTGTTGTGTTGTTGTTATGTACCGTCGAGTCGGACCCGACTCATAGTGATCCCTCCTTGGGTTTCTGAGGCAGTATCCCTATGGAGGTAGATTCCCCCATCTTCCTTCCGAGGAGTGGCTGGTGGGTTTGAACCGCCAGCCTTCTGGTTAGCAGTCAAGTGCCTTATTCTAAGCTCATTTGACTTATTGTTGCCATCAAGTCAATTCTGACTTCTGGTGACCCCAGAGGGGCAGAGTAGAACTACTTCATAGTGTTTTCAAGGCTGTGACCTTTCAGAAGCAGATCACCAGTGCTGTCTTCTGAGGCACCTCTGGATGTGTTTGAATTGCCAACTTTCAGCTAGTAGTCGAGTGCCCTTTGTGCCACCAGGGACTCCTTTTAACATAATAACTTATTTAATCTCATGGCAAATTTATGAGGTAGACATTTTTATTAGGCCCATTTTACATATGAAGAAACTTGGACATAACACATAAGTAACTTGACTGAGATAGAAGAGTAGGGTCCTAATACAGAGTCCACTCTTACCACTGTGCTATATTGTCTTACTGGAGGATAAAAATGCAAGTCAAAATGGTTCTACAAGTGTATTGCTATGTTCTGTAAGAATTCCCAGGTATATAGTAGAGCTGACAAGGGACAAGGTTGTAGTCACTTCTTGGGTACAGCCAGATACCCAGAGGGAACAAGTAGTTGAACCTGTGGGCTTGGGACCATAGTCGCAGGGGACATCAAGCTCAATTGGCATAACACATCACGCAAAACATTGTTCCACATCCTACTTTGGTGAGTAGAGACTGGGATCTTAAAAGCTTACAAGCAGCCATCTAGATGCAACAATGGGTCTCACCTTGTCCAGAGCAAAGAAGAATGAAGAAAACCAAAGATTCAGAGAAACAGTAAGCGACTGGTACACCATGCGATCCTCAGCCTATATGACTGTGAGACCAGAAGAACTATATGGTGCCCAGCTACCACTGTCAACCACTCAGAGGGGTATCTATGCAGGTGATCCTGGATGGAGTGGGAGAACAATGTGGAATAAAACTCAAAATCATTTGGAAAAAAAAAAAAAAGGAACTAGTTTTGCTGGTCTGATAGAACCTGATGGAACCACTGAGACTATGGCCCCTAGCTGCCCTTCAGGTCTGGAATTGAACCCATTCCTGTGGCTTCCAGCCAAACAAAATACAGGCATATGACATAAACTTTTACACTAGGTAGATACACTCCTTGGAGAGAACAATCGTGGGAGAATAGAAGGGCTGTGTATGCACAGAGAGACAGCTCAGGGGGCAGGAGTGCATGGAGGAAGGACACATGGAAGAGGTAAGTAACTATGGGGACGAAGTGGGAGGGGAACTGTTGTATTGTGGTAAACTGTAGTCAATGTCATGAGACAAAGTGTATGTGAAGTGCTGCATGGAAAGTGAATTTGCTCTGTAAACTTTCACCAAAATCACAATTAAAAAAAAAAAAAAGTACAGGTCAAATCAAGGGAAGTGTGGCATGCCCCAGAATCACACTTCCACTATAGTTTGTGTGCAGGAAGCAGTATCCCATTGACAGGACCATATCCAGGAGTTCCCAGTGGTAAGATGGACCCCTGATGGCCTGGAAGCAGGAAAGGCCCTTCCCTACTTCACCTCTAACTTGTCATATGCAGGGTATTATAGATTGAATTATGTCTCCCAAATATATGTATTGAATCCCTAGGTCTTGTACCTGTGGATGTGATCAGTGATGACCACAGGACTCCTCTCGACACATGCCCTGAATGTACTCTTTTAAGTCTTGTCCCTTTTTGGTGGTCACAGCCCTTAATGCAAGTCAAGATATTGAGTGTCAGATAAAAGGACTCATAACCTCATCATCCTATCTGTCAGTCTGTATTGAACCAGGGCTTGAGATTTTGTGTCACTTTGGATTCCTGTCTTTCCTCACACCCAATCAGTTATGTCCAGTTAAGATTTCTGCTTCTTGAAGTCATTCTATTATCACCAGAAGAATGAGCCACACATGAATCATTGCCTTAGTCTTCTAACCACTGCATCTCTCTCTCTCCCTCTCTCTCTCTCTCTCTCTCTCTCTCTCTCTCTCTCTCTTTCTCTCTCTCTCCTTAGTATTATCATCTGTGAGAATGTTTTTTAGCTGCCATCAAGTAGGCTCCAACTCATGGCAACCCTATATTTAACAGAAAGAAATGCTTCCCAGTCCTGCACTATCTTCAGGATCACTGCTATATTTGCAACCAGTCAGAAAACATTCTCTTCTGATAAATACGGTTTTTAGTGACTGATTTTCAGAAGTAGATTGGCAGGCCTCTCTTCCTAGTTTGTCTTAATGTGGAAACTCCACTGAAACCTATCCACCCTGGGTGATCCCAATAGTATGTGAAGTACCAATAGCATAGCTTTCAGCATCATAGCAACACAAGCCACACAGAAAGACAAATTGACAAGTGGTGATGTTAGAGACTAGTTACAATTAAATTGTTCTTTTTACTTAGAACCAAGATTTTCTTTTGATATGAGCTATCAAATAAAAGAAAAAAAATCTTATCCTTTTGACCCAACTCCATTAGGTACTCATTTTTTCAAAATACCATTACCCTGATATGTATATCCGAGGGGCAGGAGAAAAAATACACTTTACCAAGTAATTATTATTAAAGTTGCAGTTCAATGTCTCCTGCTTTTGAGTTCTCATGAGTGGTGGGGTGGAGGGGGGAGGGGACCCCTTTAGATGTATTCCATTCAAGACAAAAGTTTTGAAGAGTGAGAAAGAGTGAAGGGTTACATCTGGGAAGAGTTAATTTCTGTGGCGAGAGAAGCAGCTGGAACGAGTGTATTATGGCAGCTTCCTTCTTGCAGCCATGCTGTTTAAGCTTGAAAAGGCTAGGGTTTCCAAATGTGTGGGTGTTATCTAGAAAGAAAGATCACAATGTGTTTTTGGAAAGGAAATTTAGCAGTTTATTCATGCTCATAAACCACTGTCAGCCCTAAATATGCTGGCCAGGGAGATACTGATAACTAAAATTAGGAGATCCTAGGCCAACTCTAGGTCTTGAACAGCACTTAATTATTGGGCACTGTTAGAACTTTTTGATAAGATTTTATGGAGTTCCTCTTTTAAATGTTGGAAAATTAAAGTTTTTGTATTATGTGTTCCTCTTTGATGTCTTAGATGCCTACCACACCCTTATTTTAGTTACTTCAGAAAAAAACCCAAAAACCCAGCCCACTGCCATCGAGTCCACTCCGTCTCAGAGAAACCCTGTAGGACAGAGTAGAACTGCCCTATAAGATTTCCAAGGCTCTAAATCTTTACAGAAGCAGACTACCGTATCTTTCTCCTAAAGAATGGCTAGTAGGTTCTAACTGCAGCTTTTCTGTTACCAGCTCAGCTCTTTAACCACTGTGCCACCAGGGCTCCTTGCTTCAGAGCCACACAGCCTCATAATCCAGACTGAAGTCATCATGGGATGCTGGTTAATGGCCTTGAGTATTACCAGTAACCATGGTTCTCCAAACCTTCAGTGCCTTTGTTGAAATCTTCTGAGAATTTGTCATCTTTTGGCTTCCGTGTGTGTGTGTGTGTGTGTGTGTGATTTGGGTGAAAGTTTACAAAGCAAATTCACTTTCCATCCAGCAGTTCACATACACTTTGTCT
>NW_006922242.1:502937-509626 GCF_000298275.1 Orycteropus afer afer
ACAGCATTGTGATCTGAGAAGATGCTTTGCAGTATTTCAATGTTTTTAAATTTATTAAGGCTTGCTTTATGGCCTAACATATGGTCTATCATGGAGAATGTTCCATGTGCACTGGAAAAGAATGAATATTGTACTGTTGTTGGGTGAAGTACTCTGTAGATGCCTATGAGGTCAGTTTGGTGGATTGTATTGTTTAGCTCTTCTGCATCTTTGTTGAGTTTCTCTCTAGTTGTTCTATCTTTCATTTAAAATGGTATATTAAAGTCTCCCACTATTACTGTGGAGTCATCTATTTGACTTTTTTACTCTTTTAAAGTCTGATTTATGTATTTTGGGTCTATAGATATTTATTATGGTTATATCTTCTAATTCAATTGATCCTTTAATCATTATATAGTGTCCTTCCTTGTTTCATATGTGGTAGTTTTTGTCTTAAACTCAATTTGATCAGAAATTAATATTGCCACTCCTGATCTTTTTTGGTTGCCATTTGCTTGATATATCTTTTTGCAACCTTTGATTTTTAGTCTATTTTTGTCTTTGTCTCTAAGTTGTGTCTCTTGTAGAGAGCATATTGATACATTATGTTTTCTTATCCAGTCTGCAACTCTCTGTCTCTTGAGTGGTGCATTTAATCCATTGACATACAGTGTAATTATCAACATGTATGCATTTGTTGCTGTCATTTTATTATATGCTTTTATGTGGTGTTGATTTCTTTGTTCCATATAATTTTCTGCAATGAGCTCCTTTTGTTTATGAATTGTGTTATCATTTCCTTCATTGCTGTTGTTTTAGTATTTGCTAAATATTTGTGCTTGTCCTCTTTTTTATTGTGATGTGAAGGTTTATCGTTTTTCTTTGAGGTTACCCTGTAATTTACAATTTTCTCCACAAGTTTAGAACAGTGGATTCTATCTTGCAACTCTCTTGACTTCCTCATCATTTAGAAGTTCTGTAAATTCACTATTTTTCCCCTCTTTTTGGTTTGTAGTCATTCTCATTTGCCAATTGTTGTCTCTGGTTCCCTGTTTACAATCTTGTAAGCTTATTTTACTTTAGATACTTCCATAGCTGTGTTGATTTCTGGGTTATATCATCTTGTGTATTAATGGTCAGTTGTTGTTTGCTATTATTGGTTCTGTGTTCAAAGGACTCCCTTTAGTATCTCTTGTAAGGCTGGTCTGGTTTTACCAAATTCCCTTCATTTCTGCTTATCTGGAAATCTCCTAATTTCACCATCATATTTGAGAGACAATTTTGCTGAGTATGTAATTCTTGGTTGGTTGGTAGTTAAGTTTGTGTGTCAACTTGGCTAGGCAGCTGGATACAGTATTCCTTGTGATGAAACTGATAATCAACACCATGTGAAGAGCAGTTAAGGGTAAGTCTTAGGGATGTGATCTGCATCCTGTATATAAGGAGAAGCCTTGGGAAATGGTCTCTAGCTTATGGCATGCTTCAAGCTTGCATGTAGCTGAGTCAATGTTCAGCGGCCTGCCATGCTCTGCCAATCTTGGGACTTTTAATGGATTTGAATTAATGACTTACCATGTGGTTTGGTAATATCAGGACTGTGCCTTATTACTTGTCAACCTTGGGCTTGTCAGCTTCAGCAGTCACCAGCTGAGTGAAGAAAAGTCTCCAGCTTCAGTTGACCAGGAGCAGGAGGCAGAGCTGAAGCCCACAGTTGAAGGGCTTTGACCCAGCCCCTAGAGCCTGGCTTTTGAACTCGGACTTAAAGCCTCCAAATTGTAAGGATAAACTCCTATTTGTTGAAGCCTTCCCATTTGTGGTATTTTCCTATCAGAGTGGCACTAGGTAACCAAAACAGTTGGAAATTTTTCTCTTACAAGGATTTATACATACCATCCTATTGCCTTCTCACTTGTATGGTTTCTGCTGAAAAAATCAGAGCTTATTCTTATTGGTTGTCTTTTCTAGGTAATTTTTTTTTGTTTTTCCTGTGCTGCTTTCAGGATTCTTTCTTTGTCTTTGGTTTTGGTGAGTTTGATGCTGATATGTCTTGGTGATTTTCTTTTGGGATCTATCCTGTTTGGGGTTTGTTGGACTTCCTTAATGGATATATTCTCATCTTTCATCATACCAGGAAAGTTCTCTTCCAACAAATCTTGGACAATTTTGTCAGTGGTTTTCTTTTTCTTTTGCTGTTCTGGAATTCCGATTACACGTAGATTATTCCTTTTGATAGTATCCCACATGAAACTTAGACTTTCTTCATTTTGTTTTGAACTTCTTTCTGATTTATCCCTTTCCAAAGAAGTATTCAGGTATTTGTCTTCCATATCATTAATTCTGTCTTCCATTGATTCGATTCTACTCTTTTGCCCTTTCAATGTGTTACCTATTTTTGAAAGTTTGGTATTAATCTTCTGGATTTCTATCTGTAAATTTTATGTCATTTCTAATCTTTCATTTATTTTGTCATTTTTTTCTCATATTTTTCTCCCAAAATTATTCTAGGGTTTTGTCTGTGTTTTCCTTAATTTTGTCAGTGTTTTCCTTGATCTGTCTTTCAGTCTGTTTAAGGTACCTAAATATAATTCTTTTGAATTCCTTATCAAGGCGTTCCAATGCTGCTTCTTCCTCAGGGATGTGTTCTGGGTATATATCCTGCTCCCTAGTTTCTACTGCTTTATCTTGCTTCTTTGTGTGGACTGTAATTTGTTGTCTTCGAGATATTGTGACTTTGTTGTATTAAGATCTCTGCTAACTGTTTGTGAAGAGCAGTTAAGGGTAAGTCAGGCTCTTTTTGGTGGTCATTTATCATTGGCCAGTTGGTGAAGAAGCAAGTGGTGGCTCCCACTCAGTAAGTGGAGTTACAGGAGTTGCGGGTGTGTTTGTGTCATATGGGCATAGTTGCTGTCTCCCACTCAGTTAGACAAAAACAGTGATCAAAAAACCATCAAAAAAGTAAAAGAAAGCAGACAAAAAACACTCCACATAAACACACAGGAACAATCACCAAAAAAAGAAAAAAGAAGAGCAAGCTAACAAACAAACAAACAAAAACCTGCAATATCTAGGGAGGGGACAATAAGAGAAAAGAGGTACAGTAGGAGAATAATGAAGAAAAAAATGAGAACAATGCAAAAAGAAAAGGAAGAAATAGGGTTAACTATGAGAAAGGAAAAAAAAAAAGGGAACCAGGAACTGAAAAGAGAGAAAAAGCTGAAAACTAGAACCTGGGAAGGGAATAATAAAGAATAATAATAAAAGGACTCAAAAAATAATAATAATAGCAATATTTTTAAAACAGACAAAAACAAACTAACTAAAAAAAAAAAAGAAGAAAAAAATCTGGCAGGGAGGGGCAGAGCACCCAGTCTCTGTCAGAGCATACAGACTGGGATGGTGTTCCTGCCAGCCCAGAAGGTAGGTGGGAGTGAGTGATGGCCACACTTCCATTCACCAAGAGGATGTGGAGTATAAGAGTAACAAGACAAATATCGTACCTCTCCAGTCCTTCATGTCCTGAATGTCCTTGCAGTTCCCAGCAAGCAGAGCCTATTCTTAGGTCCCTGGAATCTGAGAGAATGCTGTCACTTTAAATATCCAAAATGGTGGAACCACTTGTAGAAATTCAAAATGGCTGCACCCTCCGGACAGGCAAAAGTCCACAGCTCAGTCTGTCTCCCTCTTCACTGCTTCCCTTTTTATTCACCAGCCACCAGTTCAGTCCTCTGTGCAGCCCCTGGCTAGCTGGGCCAATTTTTATTTTAATTCTTAGGTCCTAACATCACTTGGCAATATCCAAGCTGTCTGTGCCATCAGGATCACTGACAGACTACAGCTCTGTATGTCTCCTTTATTGGTGTTTTCATGCAGGTTCTTCTACTAGTTGAAGTTTAGTCCACTTCTGTATCCCTCTTTTCAAAGCGCAGTGTTCCAGGATTATCTTCTGTGTCTGTGTTAATTGGTTCTCCTTTTCTTTGTTGAAGAGGGTCTTTGTAGCTTGTCTGCTTATTCTGCCATCTTACTGGAACCTCCTAGGTGGTAAATCTTTATAGAAGTAAATTGTCCTATCTTCTTTCCTTGCAGTGGCTGATGAGTTTGAACCACCAAACTTCTGGTTAGCAGTCAAATGCCTTAGGCACTGCACCACCAGAACTCCTTACCATAGGCATAGAGGTTAGGATTTATAACACATAGTTTTTGAGAATACAATTCAATCCACAAGTACTAAAACCATTGATTTGTTAAAAATCAAATTGGTGAGTTTTTAAGAAATAGATTATTTAAATATGGGTAAACCACAAGAAAACAAAATGAAATTATTTAGTAGAAACAATTCATATAAAAAAATGTATTGTTCTTTAGAAATGATCTCCAGCTAATATTTAAAACTTTTAATAGCTAATGATTTCAATTGATAAAGAGAAGACTTTCATTATGCTAAGAAATAGTGTGATTTGGAACACAGAAAGACAGAAGGAAGAAAGCAAAACTCCATGATAGGATGCTATCTTCTGATAGTATCTTGGTTTTAACAGGTAGGTTCAGGCAGACCATATGTCTATATAGAACTATTGCCAGTAAGGGTAAGAGGGTGATGGAAGTGCTTTAACTCAGATGTTTATAAAGATGAAAAAGTAACTTGAGTGTTAATGGCCTTGAGTGTTGCCAGTAACCATGGTTCCCCAAGCCCTGAGTGCCTTTGTTGATATTGTCTGAGAATTTGTCATCTTTTGGTTTCCTCTCTTTATGCCCACCTGCATACAAGACAATGGTGGGTCATACACTATAGGATGAGAATATATGCAGTGTATAGTACTTACATATGTAAATGAACATATATAAATATCATTTTCCTTTGCCTCCTCACTAAAAACCTGGGGACAGATTTTAACCATTGTGGCTAGGATGTATTATTTATAAGTAATAAAAAATCTGTTTTAAACTGACTTAAGTAAAAAGAGAATTTATTGACTCATGTTGTTGTTGTTGTTGTTGTTGTTATGTGCTGTCAAATTGGACCTGACTCATAGTGACCCCTCCTTGGGTTTCTGAGGTGGTATCACTGCAGAAGTAGATTGCCCAACCTTTCTTCCAAGGAGTGGCTGGTGGGTTTGAACCAGCAGCCTTCTGGTTAGCAGTCAAGTGCCTTAGGCACTATGCTACCAGAGTTCCTTATTGACTTATAGAGCAAAAAATTTCAAAAATAACTAGCTCATGGTATCCATCTGTCTCCATCTCTTGACTCTGAGCTCCTCCATGTTGCCTTCATTGTTTGGCTTTCCATGGTGGCAAGATGGGTCCTGTAGTAGTTGTGTGTCAACTTGGCTAGGCCTGGTTTTATGTGTCTGGACAGCTGGATGTAGTTGTTCCCCATGGTGAGACTGGTAATCAACTCCTTGGTAGAACCCACTGTGAGCAGCTGAGTGGCTGCTTTAGGGATGTGGTCTGCTTCCACTATATAAGAAGACAACTTTGGGAAAGGTCTCAGAGCTTTTTGGCATGTTTGGACCCTGCATGTAGCCAAACCTTTATTTGGCAGCCTGCCATGTTGTCTGCCAATATTGGAACTATTTCTGGAATTGAACTAGTGGCCTGCCATATTGCTTGATAATTGTGGGACTGTGCCATCTCACTTGCCAACCTTGGGTTTGCCAGCCTCAGCATCCAGCAGCTGCCTGAGTTAAGAGAAGGTCTGGGGGCTTTCACCCAGCCCCTAGAGCTAGGACTTTGAACTCAGACTTCTAGCCTCCTAAACTGTAAGAGAATAAATCCCTGTCTGTGAAAGTCCCCTATATGTGGTATATTTCTGTTAGAGCAGCACTAGAGAGCCAAAACAGGTCCCAACATCTTGAGGGTTCAAGTCTATATGCCTTTCTCCCATTGTCTCAGAAAAAGTGTTTTTCCTTCTAATTGGCTTGGATCTGCCCAAATCTTAACTAATAACCATGATCAAGAAAATGCAATGATCCAGTTGACCAGGTCTGAGTCACACTCTGATATGAAGGAGAAATAACTGTATCCAAAGCACATAGATGTAGAGTTGAGAAAGGAAGTTTCCCAGGAAAGATTTAAGGTACTCTCAGCAGAAGACAGGTGAAAATCAATAAATATCTACCCCATAAGGACATGGTTCTGATCCAGACTGAAGTTGTCTTCTGTAATTTTAGGATTAGCTTCTCAGATTTTCTTCATTCTTCAAAGTCCTTTATGCTTGTCTTTGCTCATGCCTTCCTTCAGTCACTCATGCATTCTTTTAATAAATAGGCACTGAGTACCTAGGCCAGGCACCTTTTAGGCACTGGACCAAAAAAAAAAAAAAAAAACTCACTGCTGTCAAGTCAAATCTGACTCATGGCAATCCTTTCTTGGATTTCCAAAGCAGTATCTCTAGGGAAGTAGATTGCCTAGTCTTCCTTCCGAGGAGTGGCTGATGGGTTTGAACCCTCAGCCTTCCGGTTAGCAGCCAAATGCCTTAGGCACTATGCCATTCAATGCTAAATAAGATATTCCCTTCCCTCATGAACATGACAGTCTGATGGAGTCACAGACTATCAAAATGCTAACCATTAAGTAGTCTTTAAACACTTATTATCTATTTGTACAAAAGCCTTTGCTTTTCTCCAACTTGATTTGCAAAATATTGCCTGTGCCTTTGAGATTCAATTGTTTTCTGTTCTTCTAACTTGAAATCTGTCTATATTCCTTTCTAG
>NW_006922242.1:510101-513624 GCF_000298275.1 Orycteropus afer afer
TCACTAGGTAGTGCAAAGGGTTAATGCACTCAGCAGCTAACCAAAACTTTGGGGGTTTGACTCTACCCAGAGGGGTTTTGGAATCAACTGGGTGCCAACTGTTATAGTAGTTATAAAACTACTCAAAACAAATTAGAGGGGAGAATAGAAGCAGCTTCTATAAGTCTCTTGAAAGAGAAATAACAAGGAGATAATTATAATTCTGTAGGATATATTCCCATGCTTTATATTTTATCTGTCTATAATTAATATGGGAGCTCTGGTAGTGTAGTGCCTAAGGCACTTGACTGCTAACCAGAAGGCTGGCGGTTCAAATCCACCAGCCATTCCTCGGAAGGAAGATGGGGCAATCTACTTCCAAAGTGATACTGCCTCGGAAACCCAAGGAGGGGTTGCTATGAGTCAGGTCCGACTTGATGGCACATAACAACAACAACATAATTAATATACCAATACATAAAAAGTTTTTGAGTTTTTTAATTCAACCCTTCTATTGTGTTATCTTGACCAACTCTATGCTTCATGTCCTTATTTATAGGAAGTGGATAAAAATGTGCCGAGCCTTCACTCAGCTATAAAGAGGTTATTTTTAAAGAAGTTTAAAGCATGAGGCAAATCTTAGTACACAGGTCAAAGGGTTTTGTATACAATCACTACAAATTCTTTCAATGCATCTATAGCATAAGCCACATTCATATCTGTTTTACTCTTGTTATCTCACAAGAATCATTGGTCCCTTAAAAACATGACCTTAAAAAAATCTTTTTAATTATGTGTTGACAGCAGCACTATCTTGCTCCCTCCTTCTCCAGTTCTCTTTCCTCCCCCAACAGAAATAACACAAATACTCATGTTGGAAGATAATTTTGTGCTACCATCTATGACCAAAACTTTAAATCTCAACTGAGAACTTCATATTACTGAGATAATTAGTGAATTTTTGCCCACAATACCAAGGATAAGCAAATAACGATAGTGGTCATCACTATAGACTTTATTCAATATATTTTCCTATCACCCACAGGGTTTTTTGCTGAATTACTAACAAATTTTATCATACATTCAGTCTTGGGTGTATCCCTGCTATCTAAAACTTTGTAGTTTCACATTTTCATTGAATTCATTTCTATTGCTATATTAATCAAAGTCCCAAGCAAGATATTTACAGAATATTCAAAGGATTGAACTGAAAAGCATTAATAGAAGGATTATTTACAGAGAGTAAATCTGTGGCCTGTCAGAGAAAAAGCAAGGGGAATAAATACTCTGACCTCTCTTTCATCTCATCCTCTGATCTCCCACCAATACCTCCTATCCACCAGACTCAAGCAGACTTGCTGAAGGGGCAGGGAGGAAGCATATTTTGACCTCCTCTAACTAGACAAGAAGAAGACAGAATCATCAGCAGCAGCACAAGGGCTGTTCCTGAGGCCAGACATGCCACAACTCTCCAGCCCTCTTACCAACCTTGACACAGCCATCCCTCCCACAGTACCCATCATCTCTTTGCTGGGTTTGATAATTTGCTGCAGTGACCACAGAGAACTTACATTTATTAGGGAAGCAACAGGCTACAATTCAAGTTCAGGAACACACTCAGGATACAGTTCCTTGATCAAGACAGTCTTCCCTCTGCTGTGCCCTTAGACACACCTCTCTGGCCCTTGGCCTCTCAACCTGGCCTCTGCCTCTGTGGGCCAGGTAAGCCTGCTGCTCTGTCCTGTGCCTCTTGGTTCCACTGCCACCATCTCTCAGCCAGTTGTCTCTCTCAGCAGACAGTGAGAGTCCCCCACTCTGCCTCTAGGAGGGCTCATTTTAAGCCTGGCAGAGTGACAAAACTAACCAATCCCTAAGTCATAGTTCCACAGACCTGAGACCAGAATGAACTTTCCCAGAAGATTACTTAGTGCTGCGCCAACAGAAATACCCAAGTGGATTACTTTTAACAATCAGGATTTTAAAAGCAGCTACTCAATTGTTCATAGCAAATTCCACCACTGAGTTAATTGCCAGTCTCATTATAGGAAATAACTACTACCAACTGCCCAGTCAAGTTGACACATATTGACATGGTGTCCCACCCAGTAAACTGGTGGTAGTTACAAAAACTATGGCTAGAAAAGCCATACCATGCAGCTCATTATACTGCAAGACCCCAGAGGGCAAGCAACCCTGGGCAGTACAAGCCATATCACCAAGCCTCCTGGGGCACAGAGCAGAGTATGTACAATGGACTATACCCATAGATGGAGGCCATTCACAGGTTCAACATCATGGACTTCTCTTCCCTAAGGTTTGGGTACCACCAGTGCCAAATTCTACCCTGCCAATGGCAAAGACAAAGTTGAGCTATTAATGGTATCACTGCTACAGGAGTCTAGTCAGCTGAATGGTAGGTAATTTACATTGGATACTTCTTTCATAGAGTGAGTAGATTTCTAATGAACACTATACACAATAATGAATTTTGAAAGAGAGGGGGGGAAATGCTGCAAAGGGAATGCAAATTCTCAAAAGATAATTTGTTAATAACTTTAAGATGGAGAAAGTCTCCTTAAGAAAAGACATGAAATGCAAAGGCTCCAGGAGGAAGATTAATTTTATTATGCAAAACTTTTAAACTTTATTGCAAAAGATAACATAACATTAAAATGAGCAGCAGATAAGAAAATACTTGCAACAAATAACAATAATGTAACTGCTTCATGTAGTGCTTATTATGCACCAGATTCTGTTCTAATGTGTCCTAATTAATCTACAACAGCCATGTGAAGTCAGTACTATTATTGTGTTTCCCATTTTGCAGGCAAGGAAACTGAGACATAGAGATGGTGAGTAATTTGGCCAAGATCACAGAGCTAGCAAACCAAGATTATAATCCAGAAAACCTGGCTTCAGGGAATATACTTTACTCTGACATTGTGGATTGAATTGTGTTCCACCAAAGATATGTTGAAGAGAGCTCTGGTGGCATAGTGCCTAACGTATTTGACTGTTAACCAGAAAGGTGGCAATTCAAACCCACCAGCCACTCCTCGGAAGGAAGATGGGGCAATCTATTTCTATTTCCATAGTGAAACTGCCTCGGAAACCCAAGGAGGGGTTGCTATGAGTTGCATCCAACTCATCGGCAGTGAGCTGAGGTAACTAAGTCACCTATACCTTATACCACCTCCCATTCTTTTAATACTTCCTGAAATAGACACTGAATCTACATCCAGAATATATAAAGAAATCCAAAATGAATTTTAAAAGTAAGTCAAAATGGGCAAAACTTTTAATACACAATTCACAAATGAAAAATTGAAAATGAATAAAAAACATGGAAATCTCAACAGTAATAAAAGAAATGCAATTTTTTTAAATGAGATGTCACTTTTCCCCTTTACATTAGCAAAAATTAAAAAGATAGATGTCATGTATTAGCAAAGCCACAGGTTGAAATGTAAATTGGTAGAGCTTTTGTAACAGTATATAATAAAATGTTAAATAACTATTAATTCAAGGCTCATCAGTGTTCATT
>NW_006922242.1:530871-556371 GCF_000298275.1 Orycteropus afer afer
TTTCTTCCAAGGTGCCTCTGGGTGGACTTGAAGGACCAACCTTTTGGTTAGCAGCTGCGTGTATTGACCACTTACACTACCTGCTAAATCGGATAAGTCTTGGACCACATTTCAAGCAACAATATTGAGACAGACACCTCTAGGGGTCCTGGTGAGCCCCTTGCCTATGGAGGAGCTCACAGCAGTCATGTTTTGTTCATTGGCCCTGCCTTTTGGCCAGAGCAGATTGGTGCAAAGGAGGATGCCTGCCATAAATAAGGCCTATCTGATTCTTTATCCTGGGAGCTTGGACTTGGGATTCAAAGAGGCTAATAAATGTCTACTAATTATCAAACTAGAAGATAGAGGGAAAAAAGAAATTGCAGTGCCATCAATTCCAACTCATGGTAACCCTATAAGACAGAGTAGAACTACCCCCATGGGGTTTCCAAGGCTATAAATCTCTACAGAAGCAGACTGCCTCATCTTTCTCATGCAAGAGCAGCTGGTAGGGTCAAACCATCAATGTTTCAGTTAGCAAATGAACGCTTAACTACTGCATCACCAGTGTTCTTTAGAAGAGAAGACATTTAAATTTCAGTGTAGCCATCTTCTGTCATGTGTTTGTAGAAGTAAAGTAAAGAAAGTCATTCCGCAGAGAGAAAAGGTACAGCAGCTGTGCTGAGATAAACAAAAGCAAAAGATCATATATTCCTGTATGAGGATAACCTAACTGCCATTAACTTCAAGACAAAGTTTGGTATATACATAGCATACTCTGTCACAAATTCCAAAGAGAAAGAAGTTAAGAGCATTTAACTTCTTAAATGCTTCAGTTTCTAACTCCAAGGCCTCTTACAGTGTGATGTCAGGTACCACTCTGTGTCCTTGAATTGTAGTAGTCAGTCAACTCTTCTTGTTTTCTTTTTTTGTTTAATGATACATGGAGTAACTTCCTATTGCCTATAAACAACTGGGCCCTGGTTATGATAAACTCTTCAACAATGTCATTTGATAACTACAACATTGTGGCCTATCTCTCTTGAGTGCTTGATCCTGTGGATAATGCCCTTAGCTTCTATGACAATACTTTTGACTTTCCACCAGCCTCTCAGATCCCTCCTCTCCAGTGTGTGTCCTATCAGTGAGCTTTCTCTTTCCATCTGCTCTTTAATGCTGGTATCTCTGGGAAGCCATCCTCAGCTCTTTTTCCCTCCACTCTGGCAGATCTCAGCCCAGTTTCAGCTCCCACCTACAAACTGCAACTCCTAAATCTATGTCTGTAGGCCAGAGCCCCAGACAAGAATACCAAGCAATGTTTTACCCTTAGACTCTGCACATGCAATTTGAACACATTATCTTCCTCTTCCACAACTACCCACTCTCCCCTGCTCCACCTAAATAGTTCTACTTTCAGTTACCCAAACCTCTGGGAAATCATTCTAGACTCCTTTCTCTCTACATCCCCACCATCCACAATATCTTTTCAGTCAGAAACATCATATCAATCCCTTGTGCCATTGTCTTAGTGCAGCCCTGCTTTATCTTTTTGTTGTCATTATTAAAAAAAAATGCTAATTGCTTTCACTTCCTTCCTTCTCTTTACATCCTTTCCCTACATTCTTGCCAAAATGACCATTTGTTTGGAATGAATGTTCCAAAGTGCAAATGACACAAAGTAATCTTGTGCCATTTGCCCTCCACCCTCATCCCTTCCCCACCTCTTCAAGGCTCTGTATCCTCCTCAAGATAATGCCATATGAGGATCCTTACAATATCAGCATTGCCCATTTCTTCACACAATTCCATTTTCCCACATTCTGCTCTCTAGCTATACTGTCTCCATGCCTTTGGTAATTCTGGTCCCTCTGCCTGGAGCACCATTCTAGTCCCACTTCCTCAGTTAGCTTATTTGTGCTCTGTTCAAATGCAGTTCAGACATCATCGCCTCCTTTTGTGACTCCCTGCCCAATCCTACTGCCATCCTAGTCTGGGTTAGTTGACCCTTCTGGGTCATTTTTTCTCATAGCATCACAGATGGGAATTCTTTGTTCATTTCTTCATCTGCCCAGCTGTCAGCCCATAGGGAGGCTACTCTGCCTTTGCCTTTGTATCACCGGAGCCTATCATTATATCTGGTATGTCCAGGCGTTCAACAAGTGTCTTAGTTTCCTAGGGCTGCCATAAGAAAATACAACAAAGTGGGTGGCTTTAAAAAACAAAAATTTATTTTCTCACAACTCTAGAGGCTAGAAGCGTTAATAAATATGTTGACCAAACCAAGAAACTTCCTTCCCCCTTTCCCTCTCTCTCTCTCTCTCTCTCTCTCTCTGCTCTAGGACACAGGATCCTTCCCTGTGTCTTCCAGCTTCTGGTAGCCCCAGGCATTTCTTAATGTTCTTGGTTTGCAGCTGCACCATCATATGGTGTCTGTTCTCTGTCTCCCTGTCTCTGTATCTCTTCACCTCTTTTATAAGGACACCAATCATATTGAATGAAGACCCATCTTACTCTAATATGGCCACATGTTAACCTAATTGATAATCTCTTCAAAAACCTATTTCCAAACAGGGTCACACTCACAGGTATAGGACCTAGATCTTCAACATATCTTTTGAACACAATTCAACCCATAACATCCACTAATATGGTGCTCATGACATCTTGGGATATGTAATAAAGAGAAGTCATCAGTCAAATAAATTAAACAAAGCAAACACAAAAGAGATACACATTGATGCTTTCACTGGTTTTTTGCATTATTGCTCATCTAGCAAGGTACTTTTCTATACAGAGTTTTAAACTGAAAGTATCATTTTTCCCCTTGCCTGATGACTGATTATATTCAAGAAAGCAGACAAACCAAAACCAAACTCACTGCTGTCAAGTTGATTTCAACTCACAGCAACCCCTCCTTGGGTTTCTGAGGCAAGTAGATTGCCCAGTCTTCCTTCTGAGAAGTGGCTGGTGGGATTGAACTTCCAGCCTTCTAGTTAGCAGTCAAATACCTTAGGCACTACACCACCAGAGCTCCCAAGAAAGCAAACACATAAAATAAAATACAACTGGAAGCTAATGAAGTACTCAGTTTTACTCTCCGTGGTCCTACTTCTACATGGGAGTTAATTCAGTTTACATCTCTAGAAGGAAAATCTGGGTTTCATTTTGTAGACACAGAGCAGAAATAAGCTGTCTCAAGACATTCTGATAATCTGGCAGCATTTTCGAGAAATATCATTTATTGCACATTTCATGATGACACCACCACTCAGAAATGAATTCTTTCCTAACAGAAAAACTATATTCTGCCCATAATCTCACAAGTTACTAGGCAAGCTGATTTTAGAGCTGATTTGCTCCTAATTCCCAGAAGTACATTTTCTTATGATTTCTCTTTATAGGTTAAATCTGGTCACCACAAAAATGCACAATAACAAAAGATCATTACACTCCAAGGGGATAACCTACTTAAAGAAAAACCACTGGTCACTGGCAGAGCCCAGACCACAGAAGATTTAGTTCAAGCTTGCTTCAGTGGAATTTGACCTGTGTAACCCATTTCTCTTCCTCACATAACAGTTCTATAGCAGTCCTTCTTCACAGATTTAATGCAAATCTTGCTTGCTACTTTGCCTGATTGGTTTCTGGCAGATGGTACTGTGTGGGACTGGACGGAGTTAAAATAGCTAGACAGTTTCAGTTGCTGGAAACACAATTGTATGGTTAGGGCTTGGTGAGTTCAAGTCCTCTCACTTCAGAAGAGGATAGGAACAAGATCCTTATAAGGTACTTGGGTAAAATCCTTCTCCTCTTAACCCTAAAAATATTAAAAAGAATTTCCTGGTATGAATAAACAATAATTATTCCATCTGTAGATGAACATTTTGCACAGAGTTCTAATCACCAGTGTTCATGTTTGCAATCTGTCATGCCCCATGTTCTTATTTTAAGAATAAAAGAACAGCTTAGGTATCCCAATTTCATGAATGTGGAAAGTTTCCACATTCTGGGGGGAGTCACATTTGTACCGAGTATCAGTCAGAATGACAAGAGGCATCAAAATCATATTTCTTTTCTGGCCCTCCCTCAACCATCATCTTTGCTCTTAGCCATCATCAAACCCCAGAAAATATACTCTAAGCTCCAGAGCTTCTACTGGTACAGAAACAGTCCAAACATGCACAGACATACCCAGAGGTTGAGGAAAGTGCCACATAGATTCCAAGATTCTGCAAGTATCCTCTTATCTGAGGCCATTCCCCAAACTTGAGGATTTCTAATAAACCATCCAATCCACAGCATTTGGATGGATTCAGAATCCCCAGAACCCTTGGGACTACATATGATTATAGATCTTTTCCTCCAGGGTGACAAGGTCAGGGTCATAGTCAACCTGTTGTTGTTAGATGTCTTCAGTCTGATTTTCTACACCTAGTGTAGTATTTCCAAAATAATTTATGATCAATGTAACCACAGTCTTTTCCCCTAGAATTCAGAAAAATAATGCTAAAATTCACCTAGAAGGATAAAAGTGCAAAAATAGCTAGGAAAATTACAGAAAGTGGACTACTGAGGGTTGACTTATCAGATATCAAAATATATTATAAAGCCACATTAACTAAAACAGCATAAAACTCATATCAGCATAGAAAAGTAGACCACTGGGAAAGAACGAAGAGTTCAAAATCTAGATAAACACATGCACACATACACACATGAATATAGTATATCATGCAAGTATTAGACATGATTCTTCAAGAAAGGACTATTACCCAATATTGCTGTGACAATGGGGATTAGGAGATAAAATGAAGATCAATCTCTATCTCATATCCTATGTCAAAATAAATTCAGAATGAGTTGAGGTTTAAATGCAAATAATAGTAATAAGACCATACAAATAGTCAAAGAAATCAAGCAGAATTTTTTTTTTTTTTTTTTATGATCTTGCAGACTGGGTTCTGAAATAATGACTAGAAAGCTGTAGCTCAGAGAGAAATTTAATAAGAGGATAGTAACCTTGCAAGTTGGAGACACAGGGAGTCAGAGGCAATGCCGTGTGTGTCTCCAGGAGCCTTACAGACTAGAGGTTTTTATAGTTTTTTAAGGCAGTAGTTTGATTTCAAAAGACCTTGTGCAGGCAGATATTCATAAAATCCTGACCCTTTTGCGCAGGTCAGGAAGCAGAGGTTGTGATAAATTCTCGGCTTCCTTCAGGCTATGCACAGTCTGCTATTTACCCTCGGTTCAAGTCTTGGTCAAGTCTTGGATTGGCCATCTTAGTTCATCAGGTGACAAAAGAGCGGCAGGTGTGTGCAGGCTCCAAAACTGGTTAGCACTGGCCAGACAGTGAACTGGAAGACATCTCAAGAATGGCCGGTTATGAGGAAAGGCCATCTAAGCAATAAATTTATATTTGCATTATTTCTTTTGCAGTGTCTCTTCCTTAGTCTCATGCTCTAAGGAATGCAATTGCCCTGTCCTGTGAGCTGTTTCTGTCTTGGTTTTACGATCTTAGGAATGTAGTTGCAGGATTCTTATATGATTATGGCTACAAGTAAGGCAATGTTTAAATTGAATAAGATTAATATGGAATTCAGGTTAGAACACATATTCATCTCCCAGAAATTCTAATCTGTCTATCCTATTACAACCTTAGCATGAAAGATGTCTTTTTATGTAAGGAAAAAAAGCTGGAAATTGCAAAGGAAGAGACTGATAGATTTGATAACAAAAATTGTGAACTTTCCTCTGGCCAAAAAAAAAAAAAAAAAACCCATGGCATAACATAGGCTTGACTACTAGTAAGTACAAGTTAGGGGAATATTTGTAATATATCTTTTTTAAGGTGAGCATAGAAGGACATCTTACAAGTCAATAAGACAAACAGAAACTCTCCACTAGAAAAATGGGCAATGGACAAAGAGGCAATTCACCAAGGTCGAAATACAGATACCATAAGATGTTGCTGGAGCTCAAAGAAAGTCATATTGAGCAACTATATATATCATATTTCACCTATCAGATTGGCAAAGACTGAAAAGAGCAATACTACCCAGGGTTAGCAAAGCTGAGAAAAATAAGACCCTTTAACACACTGCTTGTGGGAGTAGAAATTGATACCCCTTTCTGGAAGGCAATCTGGCACCGGGGAGCTAAATTCAAAATACACATATCATTTGACCAGCTTCTCAGAATTTCTCCTAGAGAAATAGCCTGCCAGGTATGTGGAGATGAAGGCACATAACAGAGTGAAGTACATACAGGGTGGGATTGGATCAGAGAAAACTGATACCCTATGTGCCCTGGGGACCAGGGAGTGCAGAGAGGAGAATTCCAGCATATTTACCACAGGAAGGAATGCTGGAGTCTTATAAACAAGTGGGAGGAAGCAAGGAAGAGGATGGGAGGACAGAGGTAGGGCTGAGAGGGAGTGATACAACTGAGGATGCCAAGCAGTGCCTTACGGCTATGGCAAAGATGCATGTGAGAAGGTGGCAGGGGAAAAAATTGGAGAGGAAACAGTCATAAGAATATTAGGAGCTCTGGTAGCACAGTGCCTGAAGCACTTGACTGTTAACCAGAAGGCTGGTGATTCAAACTCACCAGCCACTCCTTGGAAGGAAGATGGGGCAATCTACTTCTGTAGTGATACTGCCTCAGAAACCCAAGGAGGGGTCACTATGAGTCAGGTCCAACTTGACCACACATAACAACAACATTATTAATGCCCATTTTACAGATAATGAAACTGAGACATAGATTCTGCAGCTCAAGTTAACATAGTTAGTCACATGACCTGTAATTATAGAGCTGGAATTTGAACCCAGGTCAGGGTGACTGTGGAGCCCAGGTCATGATAAATCATTTCATTCTATACTGATGGCCATGGTGGTAGGCATGTGGAATGACTAGGTTTGCCCTTTGGAAAGTCTCCTCTGGTAGGAGTCGAGAAAGTGAATTGGAGCCAGCTCAGGCAGGAAAAAGAAATACCAATCAGGAGTCAATTACAGAAGATGAACTAAGAAAGATGACATGGAAATGGAGCAGTGGTGGATTTGAGAAATTCTCAGGAGACAAAATCCAAAGGACTTGGTGACCTGTTGAATGAAGTGTGGAAGAGGTGAGTATGACTCTTGATTTCTAGCTGAGGTCACAATCTTGTCTATTGCTTCTTGAGCACATTTTATATTCACACTTTTGTTCTCATTCTTTCTTCACCATGAAACATCCTCCCGAATTTTCCTCAAGGGGGCATCCCATGCATCCTTCAAAGCCTATCTCAAATGCCACATCTCTCATGAAGTCTTCCTAGAAAATTCTCCCTCCGCCCCAGCCAGAGTGGGAATCCCCAGGGCATTTTGTTTTTATCTCATATTTACCTTTATCTGCATGATAGTTAATCAGTTATGCAGATATCTAGTTTCCTCTCTTGTCAGCCTGCTGGCAAAGGACCACATGGTAGCCTTTTCCATATTCCCTGCAGTGTCCAGTGGTGTCTCTTGTGAATGGCACACATTTAAATAGTTGAAATTAAGAAAACATATAGCATTCTCCCTCTTTCCTTTCTCAGATTTTGCCATCTCAGCTTTTAGTAAAGAGATACCGCAAAGTTCTCTTGCTCCAGAAGAAACCAAAAGAGGGGGATGCCTGCAGGAGATTTTCTTAATCCTTAACTGATTATCTTAAGGAAAACATAATGATAAAACAGTGGGATCCTATTACCACTTCCTTGCTATACTGAACAGAACATTTCAAGAGTAATTTTCAGTGGAATGTCTTCTAAATGTATATAAATAGTCATGGTCAGCTTGGTGAAAGTGTGTGTTTCCAAGATAAACTGATAAACTAAGCAAGATAAAGGAGGTCAAGTGGGACAAGATGGATTGCAAGGTATTTTTATAGATGTAGTTTGCACATTTGACTGGAAAGCAATTGCATGAGGGCTCAGATTCTTTACAGGTCTATCTCATTCAGGGAGCACAATCAATCTCAACAAAAAGTTAGAAAAAACATAATTTAAGGAAGGATTGTTTACAGAATTAAAATATTCCTAACTTAAAGTTAGTCAAACCAAAACCCCAAACCCATTTCTGTCAAGTCAATTTCAGCTCATGACCACCTTATGCATTACAGAGTCAAATAGCCTTAAGGGTTTATTTGGCTGTAATCTTTACAGGAGATCATTGACCAGGGCTTTCTCTCATGGTGCCACTGGCTGGGTTTAAACCTCCAACCTTTAGTAACCAAGAGCAAACCATTTATGGCCACCCAGGACCTTCTACAGGAAATCAGGCATAAACATATACTCATGCAAGAAATAAGGCTTATTCTTGGTAAATAATAATAATAAGTCAACCAAATACCTTCCACCAAGTAATGCTTTGGCCACTGCGATCACAATGGGGCCCCTCCTGATTGTCCTTTCTTTCAGCCAGTCCATACACCAAACCAGAATTTCCTAAAGTGTGTTCCCTGGAACACTAATCTTGGAAATTTCTCTGCAAAAAAAAAAAGAAGAAGAAGAAGAAGAACATTCCAATGGTTGAATATGCTTAAGAAATGTTTAATGTTACAAGACCTCTTGGAGATTGCAAGACATCTTGGCATAATGGTGGCTCTGAAAAGTTCTATTATAAATAAACCTTCTTCATTTTCTTTGTACATACATGCATTTTCTCATTTCCCAATTATTTGATCATTGATTTTTTGAGAGGTGGCAAGAGTAAAACCTATTAATACCAAGTAAAAATAGTATCCCCAATCTCAAGACCTTACCATCTCTGTTTTTCCTTCCTTGTTCTAAGCCTCATCTCCTCCCTTTAAAATTTAGCCTTGTTGACTATTTCCTCAGAGCCCAGACATGACTAGCAAACCTGAACAAATAATTTAATTCATTCAAAGTTATTAAGGGGTAACCATGTTTGAATCACCTCTTCCTGAAAGCATTTACATTTTAATTGATAGCTTTTGAAATAACAGCTTAACTTAATAACAATTCAAATGCAAAGAATCTCATGCCTGTGAGTAGCAGAAGAAAAGTCACCTCCTCTTCCCACACAAGGATCACCACTAGGAAAGTGAAAGCCAATTAGTTCCTTTCTCCCTACCATCAAAGCAAGAGCAACTGCATCAACAGCAAAATACCAGCCTCAGCCCCTTTGTAACTTTTGGGCTAACATTCACCCCCTCATCATTATGTGTATCACTCCTCTGATGCTTTAAGAATCAAAATAAGTGCCATGTCCTCCTCACTGGCCTTTGGACTAAAATAATAAACGTGCTATCATTTTCCCAAAAACCAGTACTTTCCCTCTCCTTTTTCCACATAGCATTTATTACTCTGTGTGCAACAGCTGCTTACTTCTTTTTCTCTATAATCCATTAGATTAAAATTTTGTGCAGCCAAAAATGTTCTGTCCTATCTATCTCTGTATGACCAGACTCTGTCCAGGATGGGGCACATAGAGGAAATAAACAATTTAGAGAATAGAATAAAATCATGGACATGAGAAGTCCTTACTAGGACCAGCTACCATGGGCCACAGATGATTGTCTCAGCTGTGAGACCCTCTCTAGCAACAACATCTTGCCTTGCCTTTGGTGGCCATGCAGGATTTTCACTCTTTAGCAACAGATAATCAAATCTCACTTCAACCTAAAGGAGATGAACTCTGGGAAGAAGGCTGAAGGAATGGTTGGTCGGTCAGTTGATTGGTAGGTTAGTTGATTTGTTGGTTTTCAACCTTGTGGGACCAATAATCCCATTTTTAAGAAGAAGAAACTTAAGAGGATAAAATGAATATATGAAAATAGCTAAGATGACGGATTCACAAGAGGATGTGGAACCAGGGGTATCATTGCTGATGTCAGATGGATCTTGGCTCAAAGAAACAAATACCAGAAAGATGTTTACTTGTGTTTTATTGACTATGCAAAAGCATTTGATAGTGTGGATCATAACAAATTGTGGATAACATTGAGAAGAATGGGAATTCCAGAACACTTAATTGTACTCCTGAGGAACCTGTACATAGACCAGGAGGCTGTCGTTCAAACAGAACAAGGAGACACTGCATGGTTTAAAATCAAGATGGGAGCATGTCCAGGGTGTATCCTTTGACCATACTTTTTCAGTCTGTATGCTGAGCAAATAGTCTAAGAAGCTGGACTATATGAAGAAGAACATGGCATCAGGATTGGAAGAAGAATCATTAACAACCTGCGATACACTGACGACAAAACTTTGCTTGCTGAAAGTGAGGATGACTTGAAGTACTTACTGATGAAGATTGAAGAATACAGTCTGCAGTAGGGATTACATCTCAATATAAAGAAAACAAAAATCCTCTCATCTGGACCTATAAGCAGCATTACGATAAGTGGAGAAAAGATTGAAATTGTCAAAAACTTCACATTGCTTGTTTCTACAATTGAGGCCAACGGAAGCAGCAGTCAGGACATCAGACAATGTATAGCACTGGGCAAATCAGCTGCAAAGGACCTGTTTCAAGTGCTGAAGAGCAAAGATGTCCCCTTGAGGACTAAGGTGTGCCTGACATGAGCCATGGTATTTTCAATCGCCTCATATGCGTGTGAGAGCTGGACAATGAATAAAGAGGACCGAAGAAGTGTTGATGTGCTTGAGCTGCGGTGTTGGCAAAGAATACTGAAAGTACTGTGGGCTGCTAAAAGAACTAACAGATCTGTCCTGGAGGAAGTGCAGCCAGAATGCTCCTTGGAGACGAGAATGGCCAGACTTCGTCTCACATACTTTGGTCATGTTGTCAAAAGAGACCATTCCCTGGAGAAGGATGTCATGCTTGGTATTCTGGTTACCTACTGCCGCTCTGACAAGAATATACCACAAATGGGATGGCCTTAAGAAACAGGAGTTGATTCTTACAATTTGGAGGCTTTAAGTCCAAGTTCAAAGTGCCAGGCTCTAAGGGCTAGGTGAAAGCCCCTCAACCTTGGGGTCCAGCTCTGCCTCCTGCTCCCGGCCCACTGGAGCTAGAGGCATTTCTTTACTCAGACAGCTGCTGGCTGCTGAGGCTGAGAAGCCCCAGGTTGACAAGTAAAAAGGCACAGTCCCAATGTTACCAAACCACATAGCAGGCCATTAACTTAAGTCCATCGTAAGTCCAAAGGTCGGCAGAGCATAGCAGGCTGCTGAGCAACGACATGGCTACATGCAGGGTCCAAACGTGCCATAGGCTAGAAACCATTCCCAAGACTTCTTCTTATATACAGAAAGCAGACAACATTCCAAAGGCAGTTACTCAGCTGCTTGTGGTAGATCCCACCATGGAGTTGATTGCCAGTCTCATCATGGGGAATAACTACCACCGGCTGCCCAGCCACTCCACCAGGCCCAACCAAGTTGACACACAAACATAACTACCACACTTGGTAATGTAGAGTGTCAATGAAAGAGGAGAAGTCCCTCAACAAGATGGATTGACATGGTGGCAGCGGCGATGGGCTCAAGTGTAGCAAGAAAATCATGGAGCTGGCTCAGGACCAGACAGTGTTTCATTCTGCTGTTCATAGGGTCGCTATGAGTCAGAGACAACTCAATGGCACCTAACAACAACAACAACAACGAGATGATGGGAGTCCCATAAATCTGTCAAACCATACCCATTAAGTGAACATTGCTGTGTAAGACCTTATAGGAGAAATTGTAGGAAAACAAAAAATATAAAGGATTCAGTTCATACTTTCACATAACATAAAATAATGAAATGACAATGATAACCCTTCCATTGCCCCTCAAACCTGGCATTTCTGAGATCCAAGAGTGTCCTGAACCTTAGGTTAATTGGCCAGTTCACTCTCAAGCCTTTAATTAAGAACACCAATATTTATTAGATTGAAAGTCTCACCCTGACCCCAGTGCCAACAGCTTGTAATAGGGTAGTTTCCCGTGTTAAGGAGGGTTTCCCAGAGAATACCCAACTGAATTAGTGTAAGGGACTGCACGAAAGGGAGCTAAGGAGGTTGGGGGTGGAAGCTGTGCAGCGTTTGCTGGTTGGTGTGTGATATCAGCCGAATGGAGAACATCTGCATTCTGTCAGGGTTTTCCAAGGATCTTCTCTGTCTAACTGTAGTGTGAGCAAATTAAGATTGATAAATTGTATGGCTCTTTTTGGCTTTAAAGATCCCAGATGCTCTGTTAAATTAATGGATGCTCTATCTCCACTCAATCTGACACCAAAACAGAACCTTGAAAACATAGCAGACCTCCCACTCCCCCACCCATCTGAGTACAACCAGGGCAGCCCAGCTTCTTGCAGCCTGGATTCCAGTGTGCAAACTCATACATTTAGTTGGTGTCTATGTGTGTGAGGGAAAGAGAGCACACATGCATTTTCAGACTATAACTTATCTTCACCAGAGGATATATGTATACACAGTCTTGATCAGCAACTGTACATTTGGAAACACAAATTACTTAACTTGCCCAAAGTTTCTTTAAGATCAAGATGTCCACTCCAGAATATTTCCAAGAAAGATTAAATCATTTGTGTCATTTTGAAACTATAATTTTATACAAATGTAGCACATTGCTAATAATAATACCTAAGCTTTTTCTTATTCTCTGGCACTCAGTTTAGTAACTCAGTGTATTTTGTATATATGATTAGAAAACAAGTAATCAAAAATAACTTTAGGAAAAATGCTTGAGGCATTTAGCTAAGGTCATTCTGTTTCTACAAGATTCTCAGAGATCAAATGTGGTTGAAGAATGGCTTCTTGGTGATTACTCAGATACCACTAAGGATGTCACTCCAATTTGTTGTTATTTTTTGTTGTCATGGAGTCACCCCTCACTACATGGCCACCCCATGAACAATGAAATAAGATGATGCCTGGTCCTGTACCATCTCTACAATCTATTGGGGATCAAACCATTGTGAGACATGTGATTTTTGTAAAGTAGATTGCCATGCCTTCCTTCCTAGTGCATCTTAATCTGAAGCTTCACTGAAAACTGTTGAGCATCATAGCAACACACAGACCTCCACTGGCAGATGTCAGTAGCTGGGCTTGAGGTGCATTGTCAAGGAATTGAACCTGGGTCTCCGCACAGAAAGCAAAAATTCTACAACTGAAAAACCACTGCCCTCCACTCCAAATTAAGTACCTCTTATAATTGTGCTTCTGTTAGAATGGAATGGACTAGGAGACAATATCCCTAATAAAGGATAAGCACCTAAGTTGACATCAAAGCCAATTAAGAAGAAACGTCCTCTAAATCCAGACCACTGAATAATCAACTTCAATATTCCCTTTCTGATAAGGGCACTAAAGGGGATTAGATAGAATTTGTGCTCTATTATACTGTCCTCAAGAGTTTAAAATGTTCCTCAACATCCCTAAATTCCTTGCCCAAAGTTGGTAAAAATTACTTAAAATAATGACTTTGTATGCCCAAGCTCTTCCCAGGAAACCATGCTGCTCAGCAAGCCAGAGACCTGCAGTAGGGGAACCAAATTGATAATGTCAGCTGCTACTCTCTGGTGGTGTAGTGAATAAGACATTTGGCTGCTAACCAGGTCAGCATTTCAAACCCACCAGCCACTCTATGGAAGGAAGACAGGGCGATCTACTTCTGTAAAGATTTACAATCTCAGAAACCCAATGGGAGTTGCTATGAGTTGGAATTGACTCGATGGTAGTGAGTTTGGTTGTTTTGGTTTATTAGTCATTTAGTCTTCAAAGTTCTCCAGTTTCCAAAGTTCTTCTATATCACTCTCATTCAGTGATACTATCAGCAAACAGCTTTCACTCATCCATTCATCCACTTAACAAATATTTATGGAACATTTATTATGTCTTAGACACTAGCCTACATGCTAGAGATACATTGATGGATCATAGACAAATGGTTCTCAAAGTGCTGCCTCTCGACCAGCAGCATCAGCCTTACCTGGGGACTTGTTAGAAATGCACATTCTTAGGCTACACCCTAGACTTACTGAATCAAAAACTCTGGGGGTGAGGCCCCAGCAATCAGTTTTATAATAAGCCCTCCAGATGATTCTGATGTACACTTAAGTTGGAGTACTACTGACATAGACTAAACACCAAACTCTTTGTTCCAGTGGAGTGACAGGCAATAAATAAATAACAAATGGATGATAGAATGTCAGGCAATGATAAATGCCACTTTTAAAAGGAAATCAAGGAAACAGGTAGAGAGTAATGGAGTGCTATTTTAGATAAAGTAGTCAGGGAAGAAAGGCTTCCCTGAGTAGAAGATACCAGAGCAGAAAACTGAATGGAGTGAGGGGGGCAGTGGATATCTGAGTCAGCATCATAGTGCTACATTCTGTTTCCCTTCAGGGTTTCCAGGTAAATATCTGCCCCACATTTGCCTTACCAGTCATTCCAGAGTACCTGTAGCAATTGGAATCCTGAAGAAATGTCTAATACCTTCTCCAAGCCCCCAATTACGTTTCAAAATCAGGAAGGGCAATCTACTTCCATAGTGATACTGCCTCGGAAACCCAAGGAGGGGTCACTATGAGTCAGGTCTGACTCGACGATACATAACAACAACAACAACATAGCCAATTGTTGTTTTTGTTACGTGCCATCAAGTTGGACCTGACTCATAGCAACCCTCCTTGGGTTTCTGAGGCGGTATCTCTACAGAAGTAGATTGCCCAAACTTCCTTCCAAGGAGTGGCTGGTGGGTTTGAACCGCCAGCCTTTTGGTTAGCAGTCAGGTGCCTTAGGCACTACGCTACCAGAGCTCCTATTATTTTAAGGTAACAATTTGAAATAGACATGAGAATGAACTTCTTGGCAGAAGAGATTTTGAAAATATGGAATAGGCTGCCAAAGAAGACTAAGGAATGTTTTCTTGAATGAAAGATTATTCTCCAGAATTCATGGTTGAAGTGTAATTGCAGTAGGAGGCAAGCCTGAACTAGTTGATCCTTTGGGGTCACACTTGTCCCCAAGATCATAAACATCTGCTACATCACTGTCCAATGTTTTATTATGAAAATCAAACATACAAAACAGTACTATGATGATCTCACATAGACCCACCATCTAGAATCCAAAATTGTTAACAATTTGCCCTATTTGTTTTATCTAGATATATGAGTAGCCTATTACCAGGTCTTTCTCCCACAGAGCTACTGGGCGAGTTCAACCCACCAAACTTTTGGTTGGCAGTTAATTGCTTAACTGTTGCATCACTAGGGTTCCTTACTAATTGAATAGAATAATATAAATGTAAGAGAATATGAGATCCATCCACTCAACAAACATTTCTTGGACATCTATTATATACAAGAATCTGTTAGGCAATTTAGGGAATTCAGACAAATCAAATGCTAGCTCTGCCCTTCAGGAGGTTACAGAACAGACAGTAGGCAAGAAAGCATAAGGGACTTTGCTGAGGATACATAGAAATTTTGGTGGAAAAGTTATATCTGAAGTGTAGGTTTCTTAACTTACCATCCAAGGTTGTCTCCACCAAACCATACTGTCTTCATGAGATTTAGCATTACATGAGCGTTCTTTTTTGTTGCTGTTATAAGTGTTGATACATGTAAAGTATCAGGAGGGCCGAAACTTAGGTTTATTCCCCCACTGGGTACACAATGGTGAACATCCATGCTGGTGCGTAATAGATGCACAATGAATTCTTTAACTGAATGATCATGTACACTTGAGATAATGTAAGATGTGTCTTCTCACATTTTGTAATAAGTGCCTTTAATTTGCATTTATTTTTCTTTAGCTCCCACACTTCATAAAGACAAAAAGATGAGATTATGATGGTAATTTATATACCAAAAAACAAAATCAAACTCACTGCCGTTGAATTGGACCTAATAGCGACCCCTCCTTGGGTTTCCGAGACAATATCACTACGGAAGTAGATTGCCCAACCTTCCTTCAGAGGAGTGGCTGGTGGGTTTGAACCACCAGCCTTCTGACTGGCAGGCAACTGCCTTAGGCACTACTACATCAGAGCTCCCGATGATTTATATGTTGTTGTTGTTGTTGTTATGTGCCGTCGAATCAGACCCAACTCATAGTGACCCCTCCTTGGGTTTCTAAGGCAGAATCACTAAGGAAGTAGATTGTCAAACCTTCCTTCCAAGGAGTGGCTGGTGGGTTTGAACCGCCAGCCTTCTGGTTAGCAGTCAAGTGCCTTAGGCACTACACTACCAAATATTTTGCTTCTCTCAGATCTGATTTCTTTCCAGAAGCAACTTTTATTTTATTTTTAAATTTCACTTCAAAAATGTATTATAAAACATATCAAACAGAAATAAAGACTAGTACAATGAACCCACATGTGCCCATAACCTACCTTCAAAAACTATCAACTAATGACTAATCTTATTTTTTTTAATTACTATTTTAAATCCTTTCACCTATATCAAACTTATCTCTTAATTATCCATCTATTTTTGGGATTTTAATTTGTTTTAAATAATGAAAAGCATACAAGCAGAAGGTATTCAATATTGCTCTTTGGTGAAAAAAAATCAGCACTATTAGAACTGCTGTAATTTCTACACCAACTCATTGATTCTCTTCCCACTTAATAAAGCAAAAGAATCACTTCATAGATTTTCTATGGCTTGTTAAGAAACCAACCCTGTGTCTAGATAATTAAATAGTTCCTGTATCACTTCAAAATTTAGCATAAATGGCATTTAACACAAAGTAATATGCTCCATAACAAATACAATTTAGAGACATAATTTCTTATTGTTACTGAAAGCCTTTGGCTCCTTCTCTAACTATTCCTCAACATAGTAGGCTTAATTTTTAACTCTGAATAAATTTCCCAAGACCCTGAATAGCTTTTCAGTCTTTCTTCCGATATATGTTAGCCATGTGGGATAAACAGTTGATGGGTCTCAAGATTTTGGAATTCTCCCTATCTTGGGGTAATTTTAGTAATAGTTGTAATAACCACACAATTAGCTCCCATCAATGTTCTCAGTGCTTCACAGTGAGTGGAGACAGTCTCCAAACTCAACCATTTGCTTTTTTTAATTCTATTTGCAATTATCAAACACTCTATTGAGAGATTATAGGATCTTTCTGTGGAGCTGGAATATCTACTAACAATGGCCAAAATCTTACACTTGATGGTTCTCAGGCTCAGTTAGAAGAATCCAGCTGAGCTTCTGTTCCTGGCTAGGAATCAATAGAGTAGCCTCCCTTGGAGCCATTTTATTAACTCACTCCAGGAAGCAATGAGGTAAACAATGAGACTTTGTTCCTCTGTGTGTGATGATCAGCTGTGGTGTGAAGGAAATAATTGCCAGTCACAGGACTTCTTGCTTTCCCCAACTTCTTAACACAGGCCATTACAAACAACATTGTATAAATATACCTTTGTGAAGAATGTGAAAGGACTGGAAGGGTTTGGTAAGAACCCAGACTCTTCATCACTAGACTGAGTCATGTAAAACCTGGTTCTCTTCCACACTCTGCTCTTGGCCTGACTACTTAAGCCACTGGCTTTGCTATGTCCCAGAATCAAATGTCTCATAGATAATAAGTTCATCTCACAATCTCATAAGTTTTAAAGAAGGTCACCTCACAACAGGAGCAAAGGAGGCAGTAGGATCTGATTAAAATATGCTCTTTGAAAGGTATAACCAAACAAAACCAAATTTGACTGCATCAAGTCAATTCTGACTCATAGCAACAACCCCCATTATGTTACAAAGGCTATAAATCTCTACAGAAACAGATTACCTCATCTTTCTTCTATGGAGCAGCTGGTGAGTTTGAACCACCAACCTTTTGGTTAGCAGCCAAATACCTTAAGCAGTACACTACCAGAGCTCCTTCTGAAAGGTATCAGAGATCTTTATTTTCCACTCTTTTCCCAGCAGCACCAGACTCACTTCTAATTTCTACAGATACCACCAGCTCCTCCTGACCTAAAAGACATCTTAACCCAAATTCTGAATGCCAGCCTCACCCTTTTTTGAAATGTCTCCAAAGGCTAGGCCCTCTCATCACTGAATGAGGGTAAGGGCCCTAGTTGGGGAATGGTCAGCACACTGTCCTGTCCTTCAAATCTCCCTGTAACCACAGAGCCTATTGCCATTGGTTTATCAAGAGGAAGCAGGAGGTCTGCATCCTCATGAGCAAGCCACAGATGGGACCAGAGGGTGTCTTACAGAGAAAAAAAATTCACTATTCACAAGATGTCTTACAGTGTGTCCTGCAGCAATGCCCTAAATAGGTTATATTCAAGTGCTTGTGAATTGTCAGATTTGTACTTGATGTTGGACAATTCCATTGAAGTAATATAGAAGAAACCAAAGAAACTAGTCTCAAACTCTGATCCCTTATCTGAGGCCACTTAAAATCACTCCTTACCTTGGCACACATGACCTACATTGCCTGGCTTCTGCCTTACTCTCCAGCCTGCCTTTCACTGTACTTTACTCCTTGTTCCAGAAACTCTGAACTATTTGTCATTCCTTGTATTCTCTAAAGGAGCTCTGGGAGCATAGTGGGTAAGGCATTTAGCTGCTAACCAGAAGGTCATTCATTCAAACCCACTAGCTGCTCTGAGAGAGAAAGATGAGGCAATCTACTTCCATAAAGATTGACAAACTTGAAACCCAATGAGGGTCCCTATGAGTATGAATTGACTCAGTGACAGTGGATTTTGTATTCTTTAGGCCAAGAGTTTTCAAACTTTATCTGTAAAGGGCCAAGTAGTAAGAAGTTTTGGCTTTGTGGACATACATAAAGACTCTGTTACAACTACTCAACTCTACCATTGCAGTGTGAATACAGCTAGACAGTACATAAATGAATGAACATAGCCATATTATAGTAAAGTGCTATTTATAAAAATAGGTGGCAGGCCAGATGGGTTGTAGTTTGGCAACCCCTGCTCTAGGACATTTCTTACCCCTGAGACTTTGCTTAGAATGTACTTCCCCTCATATTTCCCATGTCAACATCTACTAATCTTGAAAATACAACTCATAGGTATTGCTTCCTCAGAGATATTTCCTTAATCTGTGTATCAAAGAAACAACTCTGAGGCACCACCTAAGATCCTCTCTGAAGCATCTGATGCAGGGGCCCTTAGGTACTTGTTTCACACCAGCTTTGTGGCACAGTCTTGTTAAGGGCACAACTGGACAGCACCTCCATATATACCTGTACCTTGATCTCCCCCCAAGTCCTCCTTTGGGACTTCCCTGTTGATTCTGACATGTAAGATGGACTCTCTGGCTGCCTACATACGTATAATCCAGATGTTCAGGTAGTTGCCTCATGTGAAGAATATCTGAACATTCAGCAATCGTGGATAAAGTCTACCTTCTTTTCCCCGACATGCAATCATTAGTATGATCTATCTGAAAAAGGAGCCGCAAAATCATGCATGCTATAATGCTTCAGACCAAGCAGTGTCAAGCACCCCTCACATTGCTCTCCATCTGCTTTCATCCCATTGGATGAAGCATGGTTTTACTCTGACACTGTGAGGTTACCATGAGTGGAGTCAACTCCATGGCAACTGATTTGTTTTTTCCCCATCAGACTGTGAACTCTTTAGAGACAGAGACTATGTATCACATATTTTTGGTCTCCAGAGCTCAGCAAGAACTTGGCATAAGTAGTATTGAGCACATATTTGTTAAATGAATGAGCCATACAATGAAAGCCATATTATGACTTCTCCCAACCTGTTCCTAAAATAAAGAAGAAGAAAGAAAGAAATTAATGCAGCCAACAACAGTGAATTGCTCAAATCTGGGAGGAATACACACTAACTAGAGGGCATGTAGACCTGAGTTAGGAAAAACAGTCAGCCATTCACCTGTGCTTTGGCTAATGAAACACTGTAGTCTAGTAGACCTTCAGGGAGAAAGGAGTTGTACCTTATCATGTGTGCCTCTGGCCTCAGAGATTCAAGATCTGTAGCAACCAGAGTGATCATTCCTCTCTATGTCTGGATTCTGCTTTTTGTGATGCACCAATAATAAATCCTCTCTTCACCAGCCACTTCCACCAATTCTCTCCCTAACCTTTGTTGTTATTTGCCATCAAGTCAGACCCGACTCATAGCAACCCCTCCTTGGGTTTCCAAAGCAGTATCACTATGGAAGTAGATTGCCCAACCTTCCTTCCAAGGAGTGGCTGGTGGGTTTGAACTGCCAGCCTTCTGGTTAGCTGTCAAGTGCCTTAGGCACTACACTACCAGAGCGCCTCCCCAACCTTTAGCTCCCAACTATTTCTATTCATTCTAAGATAGGACAGAATTCCCACAAGGCAATAGGGTAGAAGTGGTGAGAAGGTGGGAAGATGTGGTGGTCCTCCTACAGACAAGAAAATACAAAAATATCCTACAATACATGGTCTTCACTGATTTTGTTCCTCAGAGATTAGGCAGTTATTCTGGTGGTGTAGTGCCTAAGGCATTTGACTGCTAACCAGGAGGCTGGCAGTTCAAACCCACCAGCCACTCCTCAGAAGGAAGACTGGGCAATTTACTTCCATAGAGATACTGCCTCAGAAACCCAAGAAGGGGTCACTATGAGTCAGGTCCAACTTGATGACAGTGAGTTTGGTTTTGGTTTTGGTTAGGCACTGATTAAAACAGGAAATGACTTATCAGTTCATCAGAGCTACATTAAATTTACTTCTGCAGTATACATATAATAAAACAGGAACAACACAGAGAAGATTAGTGTTCTGGTTACCTAGTGCTGCTCTGACAGGAATATACCACAAATGGAACGGCCTTAACAAACAGGAGTTTATTCTCTTACAGTTTGGGAGGCTAGAAGTCCAAGGTCAAAATGCCAGGCTCTAGGGGCTGGGTGAAAGCCCCTTGACCTTGGGCTTCAGCTCTGCCTCCTGCTCCCAGCCCACTGAAGCTAGAGGCATCTCTTCACTCAGGCAGCTACTGGCTGCTGAGGCTAATGAGCCCAAGGTCGACAAATAAAATGGCACAGTCCCGATGTTACCAAACCACAAGGCAGGCCATTTTCAAGTCCGTTGAAAGTCCCAAGGTCAGCAGAGCATGGCAGGCTGCTGAACAGCGACATGGCTATATACAGGGTTCAAGCATGCCATAAGCAAGAGACCGTTCCCCAAGCCTCCTCCTTATATATAGGAAGCAGACCACATCCCTAAGGCAGCTACTCAGCTGCTCACAGTACATTCCACCATGGAGTTGATTACCAGTCTCATCATGGGGAATACTATATCCAGCTGCCCAGTCACTAAACCAGGTCCAGCCAAGTTGACACACAAACTTAACCACCACAATTAGCATATCCTTAGGAAAAGATGCCAGGCAAATTTGTGCTTCATTCAAATTTTAATTTATGCTATGTGAATTTTATCTTAATAAATAAATAAATAAACAAATATGTGCCCTTTGGTACTGGGACCTGAGCTAAGCATTTGTCTTAGTTACTTGTTGTTAGGTGCCATGTCAGTTGTCAGTCGTAGTGACCCTATGTATAGCAGAATGAAACACTGCCCTGTCCTGCGCCAGCTCCATTATTCTTGCTATACTTGAGCCCATCACTGCTGCCACTGTGCCAATCCATCTCATTGAGGGCCTTCCCCTCTTTCGTCGACCCTCCACCTTACCAAGCATGACATTCTTCTCCAGGGAATGGTCCCTTGTGATGATATGACCAAAGTATGTGAGACAAAGTCTGGCCATTCTCACCTCCAAGAAGGGTTCTGGCTGAACTTCCTCCAGGACAGACCTTAGTTATCTAGAGCTGGTATAACAGAAATACCATAAATGGGTGTCTTTAACAAACAGAAATTTATTTTCTCACAGCTAAGGAAGCTAAAAGTCTGAATTCTTTTGGCTCTGGAGGAATGCCCTTGTCACTTTGAGCTTGCTCCTAGGTGATCCCCATGTGGCTTGGCATTTCTCTTTCCCCATCTCTACTTCTGCTTACTTGCTTAATCTCTTTTATCTCTCAAAAGAGATTGACTCAAGATATACCCTACGTTAATCCTGTCTCATTAACATAACAACAGCACCTAACAATAACAACATCCTTGGAGTAGCTCAGAGATCAGCAGAACTGATGGAAGAACACAAGAAGTAGAACTGAATAGGTCCAATGGGTAAGGCCGTGGCCTCTGGAGTCTCAAAGGGTGGAGCCACAGCCTCCTAGGTTTCAAAGAGTTGGATCTTCATCAACTAGGTTCTGGAGTTTGAGGCTGCCATTCAGTTTGATCAAGAGGATGAGACCATTGCCCAAAGTTAAGGGGGGCAGAGCTGCTACACCCAAGGGGCAGAAGAATGGGCCTGGCAGGCTGAGGGGGTGGTCTAGAAGAGTAGGCTTGTGCAAAACTGAGAGAACAGAGTTTCATCCCCATGGGCCTGGACAGCAGAGCTAAAGCCCAGGGCTGAGGGGCCTCCACCTAGAATCCAGAGGGCATGGCCAACACCCAGAGTCTGGAGGGCAGGGCCATTGCCTAGATGGTCTCAGAGAAGATTATTTTTAAGCCTTGAGAACAGATGTAAATTTTTCTGCTGGGTTTTGGACTTATTTGGTGACCATTTGTAATAGGAATATCTACTTTGTGCCTGTTCCACCAATATGTTTTGGAAACAGATAATTTGTAATCTAGATTTCACAGGTTCACAGAAAAAGAAAGAAGAGGCCCTGAAAGTCATCAGGATAGAAAAACAGGAATCATTTCAGAAATAAAACATCTCTGGAAATAATTTAATATAGTAAACAGAAGAAAATTTAAATAATCTCCCAGAATGCTGGAAAATTTGAAAAGAAGGAGAAAGTAGACAGGACATATGTTCAAACCTTAAAATTACAGTTTTTGAGAAAGAAACCAGAATATTTGAAATAGAGGCAAATCTTCCTGAGCTAGGAAAATGTGGCAAGCATATAAAATCAAAAGAGTGCTCCCAAACAATCAATTAAAAGAAATACACAATTAGATATTCCTTTGTGGGAATAAATCAGATTATAATATTGTCCTGGTCAATGTATTGAATGAAATAAAAACCCAAAAACCTCTGCAAGGTGGATTAAGTGAGCAGCCATGGTGAGAATACTGGAGAATCTCATAATGTCACAGAAGTTAACTGAGGGCTATAGCTGGGCTTCCTGGGGGAAATAACCAGCATCAGGCAGCTTCTGTCTCTCTCTCTTTCTCTCCTTTTTTTTTTCTCTCCACTTTCTTTCCCACTCCCTCACTCCTTCCTTTCTTCTCTTTTTCTCTCCCTCTCTGTACTTCTTTGTTTCATCTGTGACTCTTCATTCAAATTTCTCTACAAACTGTCTTCTCTGCTTACCTATTTGTTTATACATGGTTCAGAATGGCTGTCTCCAAATTAAACCTTAGCACTGGAGAGCACATTATTTTTTAGCTTAACTTCCTACAGGTAACAAACTCTGTTTTCCACTCAAAAATTTGTGGAAAAGGATACTAATCGCCCAACTTCAGAGAGTTGTTCACCCTTGACTCAATTGTTGTTGTTAGGTGCCATCGAGTTGGCTCCAATTTATAGCAAACCTATGTACAACAGAACTGAACATTGCCTGGTCCTGCACTATCCTCACAATCTTTGCTATGCTTGAGTCCGTTGTCAAAGCTACTGTGTCAATCTATTTCATTGAGGGTCTTATTTTTCACTGACCTCTGCTTTACAGAGTGTGATACACTTCTTCAGGGACTGGTCTCTTCTGACAACATGACCAAATTATGTGAGATGATGTCTGGCCATTCTCACTTTCTGAGGAACATTATGGCTGTACTTCTTCCAAGGTCGATTTGTTCATTCTTCTGGCAGTCTGTGGCATTTTCAGTATTCTTCAGCAACACCACGATCCAAATGCATCAATTCTTTTTCAGTCTTTCCTATTCATTGTCCAATTAACTGTGCCTGAAAGGACAACATCAAATAGTAATAAGTCCTACTCCATCTGGGCTAAAATGGAGCAAATTCTAAATGAAGGGGTTATGGATGGGAAGAAATTATTGAAATCTCTAGCTTGGATGATTACAGAAATTTCTGTAAGCACTAGGCAGGAAAAATATTTATTGACAATTGAATAAAACCTAGCATTGTCTTCAATGACTCTGCAACATTAAATATCAGAAGACAAAGAACTCTCTTTAATTTTGAATGGATATAGGTTGTAACCCAAGAATTTTATATGCAAATAAATTATTCTTTTTATAATTCTTATAAACAAAAGACATTTTCAGATGTGCATGGGATTTTTAAAATACACTATGCACAAGATAAAGTCCAACTCACCAAATGCGGTGGCAAGCCTCCACAGAGCTTTTGCCTTTGTCATTAGTCGCATGAATGAGGAAACAGAAGAACATAACCATGGAACTCCTGACAGTTTTACTGGAAACACGTTTACTGAATATGTTAGCGAGGATTGCCATTCACCTCCAAAGTATCACTCCAGCTGTGACAAGACGTCTCCCTCACAGCCACTATAGCTACAGAAGCAATGGACTTTGCCCCACTCACTAAGCTTCAGCAGCATAGTCCAAGGCCAGCTTCTACTCAGCAGCCAGGTCCCTCCTAACACCAAGATAAGACTGTATGGGACAGGACTGCTTTGTCTATCACCAGAGTCTGGTGAACATATGGAGGATCCCTACATATGTCAAAAGTAATGTGTTATTGTCTTGAAGTAGAATAAACTGGACTTTCGGATGTGCCTGGTTGGTGCAAACAGTTAACACGGTTAGCTACTAACTGAAAGATTGAAGGTTCAGTCCACCTAGAGATGCCTTATTACTTGGATTTCATATTACTTGGATCCACAATCAACACCAAGAAATCAGACAATGTATTGTACTGGGCAAATATGCTGCAAAAGACCTCTTTAAAATGCTGAAGAGCAAAGATGTCTCTTTGAAGACTAATGGGCGCCTAACGCAAGCCATGGTGTTTTCAGTAGCCTCATATGCATGTGAAAGCTGGACAATGAATAAGGAAGATCTAAGAAGAATTGATGCCTTTGAATTATGGTGTGGTGAAGAATATTGAAAGTACCATAGACTGCCAGATAAACTAACAAATCTGTCCTGGAAGAAGTACAGCCAGAATGCTCCTTAGAAGTAAGAATAGCCAGACGTTGTCTCACTTTCTTTGGTCATGTTGTCAGAAGGGACCATTTCCTGGAGAAGGATATCATGATTGGTAAAGTACAGGGTCAGGGAAAATGGGGAAGACCCCCAATGAAATGGATTGACACAGTGGCTACAATGATGGGCTCAGGTATGGCAAGGATTGTGAGGATGATGTAAGACCAAGTAGTGTTTCATTCTGTTGTATACAGTGTCACTTTGAGTTGGAGCCAACTCGACAGTACCTAACAACAGCAACAACAGAGATGCCTTACAAGAAAGACCTGGCAAACTGCTTCTGAAAAATAAGTCTTTGAAAACTCTATGGAGTTTTTTACAATACAAAAATAAAAAAATACAAATAATAATTATAACTCTGTGGAACACAGTTTGTGTGAG
>NW_006922242.1:557131-558160 GCF_000298275.1 Orycteropus afer afer
CCATTATGTATTTCCCTTACCCTCAGCAAGCACCTCAGCTGGTCATGATCCTTCGCCTGGTGGGGTGACCCAAATCTTCATTCCTGAAGGGTCTGGGCCATTGGCAGTCATATCAGAATTGGGTTGCTGTAATTTTCCATTGACTTTAATCATAGGGCATGGTAGTACTAAGAGATATCCTAAAGAATCTCCTGTATTCCACAAATATTCTTCTTTACCTCCATTATGTAATGTCAATTCACTTTCCCCTTGGTAATCAGGATCTATCACACCAGATAGTACAGTAATGCCCCTCTTTGTCTGTTGATCCAGAGGCATGAGGAAGCCAAAATGGACAGGTGGCATTCTTAATTTCCAGTTCAATGCAATCAGTATTAGATCTCCAGGTGGGAGTGTTCCTCCCTTTGGGACTAAGATTTCCAGACCCACAGAGCATAGGGTAGCAGGGACAGCGAGCAAAAATTTTTTGAGTGGGTCAGTAGGGGTACTAGTGAAAGGTACCACTCCCATTTCCACTCCTTGGTTCCTGGACCCATGAATCCTGGCTATTGGAGAAACAGAACCATATATTGGATGCTGGTTTAGAGCATATACAATCTCCTGGAGAACATTCCCCCACCCCTTCAAGGTATTGCCACCTAGCTGGTGCCATAATTGTGTTTTCAGTAGGCCACTCCATCATTCTATCAAGCCAGCTGCTTCAGGATGATGGGGAACATGCTAAGACCAGTGTATTCCGTGAGCATAGGCTCATTGCCACACTTCATTTGCTGTGAAGTGAGTCCCATGATCTGAAGCAATGCTTTGTAGGATACCATGATGATAGATAAGGCATTCTGTAAGTCCATAGATGGTAGTTTTGGCAGAAGCATTGTGTACAGGGAAGGCAAATCCATATCCAGAATAAGTAAGTATCTATTCCAGTAAGAACAAAATGCTGTCCTTTCAATGATGAAAGTGGTCCAATGTAATCAATCTGCCACCACATTGCTAGCTGATCACCCCAAGGAATGGTTCCATATCACGGAC
>NW_006922242.1:562320-574088 GCF_000298275.1 Orycteropus afer afer
AATCCCGATCCACAGAAGAGTGTCTCTTTTCCCAGGATGTCCATAAATATACTGGAAGCAGGCCACAGCCCTAGGGAAACTCCCTTTCAATGGATTGGCTGCTCAAGACATATACATCTGATCCCATCATGGGAATAACCACATCACAACTGCTCAAACCACACAGAATTGTGGTCCAGTCAAGTTGACACACAGCTCCAACTATCACACAGTTCTACTTTGACACAGAGGGAATTGCCATGACTCAGGGTAAACCATAACTAAACAAGGCAACTTGTTCTGTACTCTCTGCTATTACCTGCACTGGGAGCTTAGATATCCAATTTTGATACTGAAGTAAATGATTATACACTGTTAAGAATTGAACTATGTCCTCCAAAAATATGTGTTGTAAATCCTAACAGCCATGCTGCAGGTCATAATCCCATTTGGGAATGGGTTGTCTTTGTTATATTAATGTGGGAGGATTAGTGTAGGATGTGTCTTGAGTCAATCTCTTTTGAGATACAAAAAGAGATTAAACAAAGGAGCAGAGAGAGCGATGGGGTAAGATCATGCCAAGACACATGGATATCTCCAAAAACCCAGGTAGCAGAAGCTGAAGAGACAAGAACTTTCCTCCAGAGGCAACAGAGAGAGAAGGCCTTCCCCTCAAACTCGTGCCCTGAATACAGGCTTCTGGCCTCCTAACCTGTGAAAAAATAAATTTCTGTTTGTTAAAGCCATCCACTTGTGGTATTTCTGTTATAGCAGTACTAGATAACTAAGATATACACAAAGCTGCAAACAAATGTTCCCTAGTTACTAAAGACATTAATCAAAATTAATAGCTCAAGAATATATGTCATAGACTGAATGCTCAGTGTTTTATTCCAAACTTCCATATGTTTGCAGTAATGACCCATATCCACTTGATTGATGATGGAGCATATCAATCGGAGATAGGTGCTGGCAAAACTACTTTGTCTACTCTCATTGTTGAGGAAAGGGAATGTCTGAGTTTATTACATGAACAAGATATGTCATTCTGGTGAAATTATTAACAGAATAATAATAAGAAGACATGAACAAAATAAATGTTGAATGGGTACCTAAACTGCTATATAAATCTTCACCTCAAATAAGCTAAAATATTACTCAAAAAAAAGAAAAAGACTAAAGCCTGAGAATATGATAATGGTGATGTTGTATACACTGTTTACAAGATCAGTGTAAAGTACTTTCCTTTTTTTTACCCTTTTTCTTTATTTCCTGTGTCCTTCCATCCCATGTACTCCTGCCCCACCTCCAGCTATCTCCCTGTGCAAACACTGCCCTTTTGTTCTCCCATGATTGATCTGATCACTCCAACGAATGTATCTACCTGATGTAAATGTTCACCCCATATGTCTGTCTATTGTTTGGCTGGAAGCCACAGGAGTGAATTCATGAGTTCAGTTCCAGACCTGAAGGGTAACTAGGCACCATAGTCTTGGGGCGGGGGGGTCTCACCAGGCTTTCAAACCAAAACCAAACTCACTGCTATCAAGTCAGATTAGACTCATAGTGACCCCTCCTTTGGTTTCCTAGGCAGTATCACTATGAAAGTAGATTGTCCAATCCTCCTTCTGAGGAGTGGCTGGTTGGTTTGAACCACCAGCCTTCTGATCAGTGGTCAAAAGCCTTAGGCATAGGCCACCAGCGCTCCCCACCAGGCTCTATCAGACCAGTAGACCTATCTATTTTTATGATTTTGAGTTTTGTTCCAGATTGTTCTCCCACTCTACCCAGGATCTCCTGCACTGATCTCTTTCTGAGCAGTTGATAGTGGTAACTGGGCACCATCTAGTTCTTCTGGTCTCATGATCATATAGGCTGAAGATCACATGGTCTGCTAATCTCTTGGACTAATGTTTCCATACATCTTTGGTTTTCCTCATTCTTTGCTCTGGGTGAGGAAAGACCTATCATTGCATCTAGATGGCTACTTAGAAGGTTTTAAGAGCCCAGTCACTACTCACCAAAGTGGGATGTATAACAATGTTTTTGCATAGTGTGTTATGCCAACTGAGCTTGATGTCTCCTGTGACCATGGTGCCAAGCCCATAGGTCCAACTACTCACTCCCTCAGGGTAGCTGGCTGTGGCCAAGAAATCACCATAACTTTGCCCCTTGTCAGCTGTACTATACAACCAGACATTCTTACAGCACATAGAAATATGCATATAGAAACATTGTCTGCCAACCCAATACATGGTCATGAGCACACTCCCCACTGCCCAGACATATCTTACCTTACATTTTTTTGATCTTCCATAAGCCAAATGACATATATTTTATTATTCTCATTTCATAGATAATTAAATTGAGTTTCACAGAGATTAAATAACTAATCCACAATAATATGACCATGTGCCAAGCTGAGATTCACATTCAAATCTGTCTGATACCAAAGCCCATGCTTTTAACTATTTTCAATCTGTATTTCCTGAAATATACAGAGTTGCTCAGAAAGGCTGGCGTGGAAGGACTCTCTTTCACTGGGTCAATTTGTCTGAAAACTGCAAACCAGGCTTCAACTTTCAAGAGCTAACAAAATTTTAAAAAACTTAAACATGAATAAGTGGGTACACAAGGCAGTTACACTGAAAGAAAAGAGAACAAGTAAGTAAAAAACTAGTCTGAAATTTTAAAAGTTAATCTGAAGGAAATTTATGCCAAAGAATTAACTGAAAGGATTCCTGCAAATTTTGACACCTGGTAAATATTCTAAGTAGAAGCTATGAGTTTCAGAAACTTTTCTTTGGAAGATTATGCTCAGCTTAAATGTTCTTAAATTTTCCTTTAATGTTTCTCACGTAGCTCACAGTAACTGAATCAAAAGATGAATGAGTTATGTAGTCATCAAATTAAGTTTATAAAGTAGTTGTTGTGTTGTTGTTAGGTGCCGTAAAGTTGTCTCTGACTCATAGCAACCCCATACACAGCAGAACAAAGCACAGCCCAGTCCCCCGCCAGCTCCATGATTCCTGCTATATTTGAGCTCATTGCCGCAGCAACTGTGTCAATCCATCTCGTTGAAGGCCTTCCCCTCTTTTGTCGACCCTCCACCTTACCAAGCATGACATCCTTCTCCAGGGAATGGTCCCTTCTGACAACATGACCAAAGTAGGTGAGATGAAGTCTGGCCATTCTTGCTTTCAAGGAGTATTCTGGCTGCACTTCCTCCAAGACCGATTTACTAGCTCTTTTAGCAGTCCACGGTACTTTCAGCATTCTTCGCCAACACCACAACTCAAAAGCATCAACTTTTCTTTGGTCTTTCTTATTCATTGTCCAGCTCTCATGTGCATATGAAGCGATTAAAAATATCATGGTTTGAGTCAGGCATACCTTAGTCCTCAAGTAGACATCTTTGCTCTTCAACACTTGAAAGAGTTTCTTTGCAGCCGATTTGCCCAGTGTAGTACCTAAGGCACTTGACTGGTGACCATAAGGCTGGCTGTTCAAATCCACCAGCCACTCCTCAAAAAGAAAGTTGGGCAATCTACTTCCATAGCGATACCACCTAGGAAACCCAAGGAGGGGTCACGATGTGTTGGATTCCACTCGAAGGCAGTGAGCTTTTTAGTATTAACTGGTCTTCCTCATAGGCGTATGGATATTATCCTATCACTGACAGCATTGTACTTCAGGATAGATCTTGAAACATCCTTTGTGACGATGAATGCCACACCATTCCTCTTCAAATTACCATTCCCGGCATAGTAGATCATATGGTTCTCTGATTCAAAATGGCCAAAACCAGTCCATTTCAGGTCACTAATACCTAGGATATCACTCTCTATGCGTTCCATTTCATTTTTTTTTTTACAATTTCCAGTTTTCCTAGATTCATACTTCAAACATTCCATGTTCCTATTATTAATGGATATTTGCAGCTGTTTCTCCTCAATTTGAGGAGGTCCCAAAAGCTTCACTTTATCCATATCATTAAGGTTGGTTCTACTCTGATGAGGCAGCTCTTCCCCAGTCATATTTTGAGTGCCTTCCGACCTAAGGGGCTCATCTTCTTGCACTCTATTGGACCATGATCTGGGCTATTCATAATGTATCAACAGTGTTTCTCTGCTATTCATGAGTTTTCCCTGGCCAATTCTTTGAGAAGTGAATGACCTCTTCCTTCTTTCTTCCTTCTTTCTAGTCTGTCTCAGTCTGTAAGCTGCATTGAAATTTGTGTACCATGTGTAACCCTGCTTACCATTGAAACACTAGTGGCATAGCCTCAGGCCTCACAGCAACACAGCTCCTTTTTTGTTTGTTTTCTGAGCATAGGATAAAAATCAAGATACACATTTTATACAGTATAAGCTTCAGTATGTAAAAATGCATAGGAAAACACTGTAAAGAAATGTAACAAAATGTTAAGAAGTTGGGAGTTTAATCAGACAAGTTATGAGTAATATTTTCTCTTCTTGTTACTTCTCTATATTTTCCAAATTTTCTAAGTATATACAATTTTTATTATAAGAAATAAAAAATTGTAACCTAGCATACAACTTTGTTAGTATATTAGACACAATGGAAAGAGTACTGGAGAAGGTGTAAGGAGACCTGAATGTTTTAAGGACAGAATCAGCTCCACCCCTTCAGGGCTGCTTAATCATGAAAGTCCTCAACTTCCATATATCCAAATTTCTTCATCTGCAAAATGAGAGGACTGGGACAATGATCTTCCAGTTCCACAGGTGATACTTGAATTCACTGCTAATGTGAATACTCCAGTGAATAAGTTTGTCCATGAGAATGTGTCGTCTTACAAACCTCCAACTACATACAGGAAATGTGCTTGACCCAGGGCCCTAACTGCTGCTCTGCAATCCATTTATGCACCAAGGTCACTTCCACAGGCTACTCTTGGCCAATGACTGAGCACATCAGGCCATGTGTAAGAGATCTTCTGACAATTGACTTTGGCTCAACGACTCAATGGCCTTGATGAAGCTTATTTAAACTGTTCTACTGTCTTGAACATTTCCACTCAACCTTCCTTCCCTCTCTCCTTTACTCCCAAAGCAACTGATGGCTCTCCAGACTTCCCTGGATCCTTCTCCATTTTCTTCTTTGCACATTAAATCTCATCTTGGCATCTATTACTTCTCAAAGGACCCAGACTAACAATTATGTTGGTAGTTCCACAAAGTACAACTGAGAAAGACTGAAAAGGAACTTCCAGGTAGCACAGCTCCTTAGAGGAGCTGGGTATATGGTTGGTACTTTTTGTTGTACTTTCCTAAAAAAAAAAAAGTCAATTGTAAGTCTAAACAGGGTAGCATACTACTGCTTTAAGACCAACATTTTTTTTTTTTTAACAGACCTTTCCTGGGCTTATTTTAGACTTTTTCTTGTTTCTTCCTCCCTATCAGCCATATGTATCTCTTCAGCAACTTCCGACTCCCGCTTCAGATCAGATAATAAAGTTCATTCTTCACTTCTGTCATCTACAACATTAGAGGAATCTTCCTCTGAGATTTAAAGTATAATTAATCACTTCCATCCCAATGTGACCCCTTTGGATAGCTAAGGGACTGTGTCTTGCTAAAGTTCTCTTTTTATAACATACTGACATCCTCTTTTCATGGTTATTGGTTAGTTTTTGTCCACCTTGATAACTCCTTTGTAAATGTCAACAATTCTGCCCTTCCAAGACTTTTTTTCCTGCCTTTTCCAGGTTGAGGATATTGGAACCCAAAGGCTCCCTGCCATGCAGGGTCTACTTCTTTTGCAAGCTAAATGAAGACAGCCTCACAAACCTAAATGCAGAATCTCAAAATCAACATTTCAGAAAAGACACCCTTATGCTTGGGTAATTAAGAAAAATAAACAACTCTCCAGGGAAGTAGAGTCCTTTCTGTGATGAGCTCTGACTAATGCTTGGACTCCTTGGGAGGCATTTCCTGCTCTGGCTGAGGGACAGGGGGCCCTGGGGAGGGTCACTGCCTCAGACGCAGCCAGTGCCCCTTTTTCTCCCCAGAGCTCTGCGCAGTGTGACTGTGGGCTCTGCGCAAAGTGTGTTTCATCTTCTTGGTGATGTAAGATTTGGCTCTGGTTCACGGATTCTTGTGGCAGTTGTTGAGCCTGTGCCAAAACCTTTCCAGAGCAATGCACAAAGAGATTAGGGAGGAGAAGGCCCCTGCATATGCACAAACAAGATCATGCCTTGTGAAGAAAGGTACTTGGATGTTCACCCTTTCTCCTCCTTAACCAAGGCTGCAAGTTTGTCTCTAAATTCACTCTATACCACTCTATACTCAGATCATGACAGACAAACCTGGAGGACTAGTAATGAAGGGGCAGCCCTGTCATGTCCTCCTAAGAAAGTGCTGGTTCAGCCTCAGAGATGTCAAATTGGGTCTCACCCCTTCCCCTCCCTGGATGTAAGCATCAGACTCCTGGGCCTTCCAGTGTCATCTATTCCCTTGTTTGACCAAATGACTAAAATAGAAGGCTCACTAAGTGGAAAAATAATTAGATTTTTTTCCCCCAATCTTCTTCCTGTTTCTATTTCATTTTCCTCAGGGAATGTAGAATAAGCAAATATTGTCTATAGTGATTTCCTCTTACCAAAGGCCACATGCATGAGGCTTTATGTCCCTAAAGGATTTTAGCCTTCTCAAGGGAGCCTTCTCTAATATCCTCTCTTCAGTTATTTATTGTAGCATTTCCAAAACAAACAACTGGAGAAGCAAGACACAGCCATGGTCAGGGAGGCCAAGGGAACAAAAAGTATATTAGTTTTAGGCAACTGGTGGGACAGCTGCCTGTGGGACAGAAGGGCCAGTCTCCTCAGCTTGCTGAACTCCCTTCTGTTTCTCCAGTCACCTGTGAAAACTTCAACAATACGCACTATATCCCTCTCCTCCAGACAAAGAGAAGTCCACTTTGCAACTGAGAACTCAGATACCCAAATGTAAATCTCTTGCTAATTCCCACATTCCTCCTACACCATCCAGACAAAATTTGGGTTTTTTTTCAGTAAACTTACACAGAAACTTCAATGCTTGTTGTTAATCAAATTTAATCCTGGGTTACAAATAGCCTCACTAAGAACTAAGAAATTCTATCTTTGTATTCTTTCTAAATCTAAGCTCTATTTCAAATCTCCTAAAATGGAAGAAACCGATTGGAAGTGGGGGAAAGGAATCCTAGAGTTAGTGATTAAAAGGATAATGAAATAGACCAAGGCTTTTGGACCCAAGAAAATTTCCTGAATTATGCAAAGGAATGATGGAGATGCAAGACACTTCTAACCCTGTTTTGGAATTGTAGATACATCTATATTATAGATGTTCCCTTTGAAATCACTTCAAACCCATTTGTCTCACTGAGTTACTTCTTAAGACAACATTTCAGAAATGATTTAATGCTTTACAAGTGAACTAAAAGAAATAACCATTACTGAGAAATTAATGTGAAGTTAAATTTTTTAACCTCAACCATACAATGAAATTGGGTAGTCTAGTGGTACAGGTTAATGAGAAATGATTGTATCAATAGCTAAATCTCTCTCTCTCTCTCTCTCTCTCCTCTCCTCTGTTTAATTTAACTGAAGGTAAAATGTGTAAGACAATATATTATGTCATTTCTTTTAAGAAGTTGGCCTAGTGTGCTCACTTGGGCAGCACATATACTAAAATTGGAACAACACAGAGAAGATTAGCATGGCCCCTGTGCAAGGATCACATGCAAATTCATGAAGTGTTCCATGTTTATAGGAGAGTTTTTTATGATTGGGGATGGTAATCAGGGCTGTGAAATCAAAGGTGCATGGTAATACCTGGAAAATGAAGAATAGAGGAAGCAAACAAAACTTGAAGAAAATCGTAAGGCAATAAGAGATAAAAAATTTTAATCCAGGACAAATTCTACATCCAACAGAAAATTACCAAAGCCCCAAACTCTAAAAGTATAGGTAAGATCAGAAAAGCACACAAAAAAAACAATGGCTGAATTCTTGCAATGTAATAGGGAAACCAACAGTCCAGTGCATTTCGATCTAGCATGGGAGAACAGAAGAGCGGAGTTTGCACAGGAAAACAACTTTGGGGGTGGTAATGCATGGGAAGGAAGGACACAGGAAAGAAGTAACTACAGGGAAGAAGTAGGAAGACAGCTGTTACATTGTGGGGATTTGCAATCAATGTCATGAAACAAAATATATATAAACTGCTATATGGAAAATGAATTTGCTCTGTAAACATTCACCCAAACACACACACACACACACACAAAACAACCAGACCAGTGCTCTTTAGAGTTTAATAAAAATTGCTCCTCCTAAGATGACTCTCCTACTCCCTATGAATTGATTAATTTTTACCTCCCACTCTCAAAAATAGAATAACTAAATTACAGTGACCTGAGGAAAAATAGAATGTTGGACTGTATTTAATGTGACTGATATTGGGGTCAAGATTCTCACTTGCCTTAAGGACTCTAACCCATTTGATACTAGAACACTGAGATTATGTTTCAGGGTTCGTGATGTTCACACAAATGTGTAGTGTGCTTGAATCCACGCATAATGACAATGTCCTAAAAGATTTCAGTGTACATGTTTTGACTGAAATGACTGTGAGGAAGAATGGAATGAAAGCAACACAAAACTCAGGTGGAAATCTTTGCATATAAGAGGTCTTAGCTCTCCCACAAAGTAGGGAATAGGATGAGGGGAAATTTTCAATGGCACATATAGGAAACAAAAGTTAATAAGAGTAACTGCATTATAAAAAGGGATTTTCAAATAAATAGCTTAAGCCACATTATGCTGCCCCTATACACTGGTGGTATAGTGGATAAGGCATTTAGCTGCGAACTAGAAAGTCAGTGTTCAAACCCACCAGCTTCTCCCCAGAAGGAAGATGGGGCGATTTACTTCCATAAAGATTTACAACCTCAGAAACCCAATGGGGGTCACTATGAGTCAGAATTAACTCCTTGGCAGTGAGTTTGGTTTTTTTTTTTTTTTTAAATAATCTCCAAATAGTCCTCTAACCACGTTTAAAATATCTTAGAATAACTACAAAGAGCAGAACAAGCAATGCATTTGTCAAATTAACTTTTGTCTTCTTCAGTGCTGGAAAATACAGAATTAATCAAGCAACACGTATTTATTGAGAATTGTTATGGGGCCAGAACTGTTTAGACCACTTTAAACAGATTGAGATAGTATAGAACAGAATGATCATCATTAAGAACTAGTTATTTAATTATAAAAAGAAGTTTTGAAACAACCAGTGAGTAACAGAAGTCAGTACAAAACCACATTGAGTTTTCGGTATAGTCATTAAGCCCAAGAGAAATTCATAGTGAGACTAGGGGCTTCCTGGAAGATGAAGTCCTGAGCTTGAGTAAGATCTGAATAGGCAGGAGGAATGGAAAAGAACATTCCAACTACAGCAAAAAAAAAAAAAAAAAAAAAGGACAGCAAAACAAGATGTTAGGGGAAATGTTCTGGAAACATTGAAGACACTGGTCCCATCAGATCAGAGGGTCTGTAATGAGTATTGGCACAAAATATGCTTGTTTGGAGGGGCAGTTTGGGGTCAGGTGAAGAAGGACTTTAAAGTTAGGCAGAGGTGTATAAACTTCATACAATAAGAAAACTGGAAGACACATAAAATTTCTAAGCAAGGAATCAGTCAAACTTGCTGGTAAGTCTAGTATAGAAATCCAGGCTTGGATAATGAAAGTCTAGATGAAAAAGTGGTGGTTATGGCAACACAGAGAGGAAGAGAAGAGAAGCATTCCAAAGAAAAAGATGAGAGAGACATTTCAAAGGCACAGCCTACAGGCTTGGTGACTAACTCTCTCAACCCAAATCTCCCAGGAGGCAGTCCACATACTGCCTGCCTCCAGGAATTTGCTAGGATTGTCTGAGAAGGACACCATGTGCAATTCATTTCCCCAAAATGCTCTTTGCAGGGGATGCTGTAGGGAAGAATCTGTACTCTTGTCAACTCGAAAGGCAATGTCTGAATATTTGGTCTCAATACCAAAGTATATTTTTCAAAGAAGAAAATAACTGTGCATTAAACTTAATGACAACATATTGAAAAGAAAATAGAATGAGGTGAAATATGGCTTCTTGTATGTGCCTTAAGATCCTCAATTTCCATACTGAATTCCCCTATCAACAACATCGCTGGTTCTGTAAGAGAAAGCATTGAGACAAACAGATGGTTAGGGCCCCTTTCTGAAGGGGAAAAAAAAAAAAAAAAAGTTGCACAGGGAAGAAGGATGTCAGTAGTATCGTGTTTCCACTCTTCCCCAATCTAGACCTCACACCCAAAGTCACTGGAGTCTTGGGGTCAGGGATTTGAGCAGGCCCTCCAAAGTCACTAGCTATATCACTCCCAAGCCTTTCTATACAGAACACACTTTCAGGGTCCTAGCTTTTGATCTTATATTTCAGCTCCAGTCATACAGTTCAGGGTAAGGAGGAAGCCCATTAATACTCTATTTCCTCTGCCTTAAACTAATTACAGCAAATTGAGAGGGAAGATTGGTTAGGACACCTCACTGATTTTAAGATTATCCTTTATCTTGACTTTAATGGCTTCCTGATTGTTTGTTCTAGAACATTAAGCAGAAAGCAATAAATATTATTTTAACTGCAGTTAGATGACTAATAGAAAGAGTGAAGATGCAGTGATCATAGGAAGACAATGTCAGTTGTGTATTTTCCCCAATATGCTGTGAGGCCAGGCTGGTTACACAATGACTCTTGGAGTGTAATTCCTCATTTAATCAAAGTTCCAGACTGCTCCAAACGTACTTCTCTATATTCCCTATTCTTATTACTTATTATAATAATCAAGTGTGTCAGTAAAATCTCATCTAAATGAATAGACTGCCCATATGACAATTCATTGAGCTAACAAAACAATATATACGTAATTTACATAGGAAATGTTAGAGAAATTATCTCCGCAAATATGTGAGCAATGTTGTTGTTATTTGCCATCAAGTTGGACCTGACTCATAGCCACCCCTCCTTGGGTTTCTGAGGCAGTATCACTATGGAAGTAGATTGCCCAAACTTCCTTCCAAAGAGTGGCTAGTGGGTTTGAACCACCAGCCTTCCGGTTAGCAGTCAAGTGCTTTAGGCACTATACTACCAGAGCTCCCAATGTGAGTAATAGAAACTTTATAAAATGCCAATGCAAAGAATTCTTATGACTCAACAACAGTCAGATAAACAATCCAGTCAAAAATGGCAAAAGACTTGAATAGATGTCTCACCAAAGAAGATATACAAATGACCAACAAGCACATGAAAACATGCTCAATGTCATTGTCATTAGAGAAGTGAAAATCAAAACCATGATGAAATAGCACTTCATAGCCACTAGGATGACTATGATAAAGAAAACAATAATAATAAAGGAAAATAACAGGTGTTGGAGAGGATATGGAGAAATTGTATCCCTCATTCATTACAGATAGGACTGTGAAATGGTGCAGCCACTGTGGCAAACAAACAGTTTCACAGTTCCTCCAAAAGTTAAACAGAATTACCATATCACCCAGCAATTCCACTCCTAGGTATATACCCAAAAGACTTGAAAAGCAGGCATGCACCACTTTCTTTGAAAGATAGAACAACTGGAAAGAAACTCAACAAAGATGCAGAAGACCTAAACAATACAATCCACCAACTTGGCCTTATAGACATCTATAGAGCACTTCACCCAACAGCAGCACAATATACTTTCTTCTCCAGTGCT
>NW_006922242.1:578991-583117 GCF_000298275.1 Orycteropus afer afer
CACTGGGAAGTGGTAACTATGGGGAGGAAGTGGGAGGGGAGCTGTTGCATTGTGGTAAACTGTGGTCAATGACATGAGACAAAGTATATGTGACCTGCTGTATGGAAAGTGAATTTGCTCTGTAAATTTTCACCCAAATCACAATAAATAATTTTTTAAAAAAAAAGAAAGAGAAGAAAAGCAGGCATGCAAACATACCTGTACCCAGATGTTCGTTACAGCACTCTTCACAACAGCCAAAAGGTAAAAACAACCCAAGTGTCTGTAAACAGACGAATGGTAAACAAAATATGGTATATACATACAATGGAATACTACTCAACCATAAAGAGAGATAAAGTTCTGATACATGCTACAATGGGGATGGACCTTTAAAACCTTATGTTAAGTGAAGTAAGTCACAAAAGAACTCATACTGTATGATTCCACTTATATAAAATAGCCAGAATACGCAAATGTACAGAGACTAAAATTTGTTACTGGTTACCGGGGTGGGAAGGAGGGAAAAAAGGCAAGTCACTGCCACAGAATTTCTGTTAAGGTGATGGAAAATTTTGGAAGCAGATAATGGTGATGTTGTATAACATGGCAAGCATAATTAACACCACTGATTTGTACATGTAAAAAATATTAAAATGCCAAATATTTTGTTATGTATATTTTACCACAATTTTAAAAACATCAGTGCAAAATATCATTCTATTATCCTTGTGAATTGTTCTTTTAGAATATCAGTTGTGAGCATTTTGAAGTTCAGCTGACTTATTTGCCTTGTAGTCTGTCTGGAGCCTCTTTCCCTGATGCTCAGTTGATCTGTGCTTAAAGCTAATATAATTTTCAGCTTGAACTTAACAAATATAATTCTGAAGACAAATGTTGGGAAGAAATTATACGGTGGATTGCTTGTTCCTTCCCTCCTGTTTACTCCTTCTGCTTGGAATGCCCTCCCCCTCATGCCTCAGCAAGGCTAACAACTTCCTGCTTAACTCACATAAGGCTTAACTGACTTCTTTGGAATCACCTTTCTTGTGCCTAGTCCACCCTCTTCCATCAAGAATAACATATCAAGCCTCCTTCCTATGTGTAACCATAGAACTTTCTGTTCACTCATATGACAGACCTTTCTTTGGGTCTCTCCTATTCTGCCCTTGCCTCCCCCATTCAGAAATAGATTAAATCCTAACCTTTGCCTGGAATTTTAACTATGTCCCTTTACTTTCTCTCTCTCTCTCTCTTTTTTTTTTTTTTTTGCTTCTGATTGGTTTATTAGTTATCCTATCAGTGCGTCCACATCGTTTTATCCGTCTTTATAGCAAACCTCCATTACAACCTGGATTAGGGTGATGGGGATTTGTTTATATGTCAGAGCTAGGGAGGAGGGGAAATAGAAGAAATTAAAATATAGGTCATGTGAGAAGAATGGACTGCAGATTAATATCCATGAACAAAGACGCAAAAATCCTTAATAGAATATTATCAAAGCAAAGTCAACAATCAGACTGGGATGTGTCTGTGACATATAGTATTCCTAAAGATGCCTAAGTATATGAATGGTCTCCTCCATCCTCCTATCAATCATCAATGCAATGTGAGTTCTCTATCTGTGGCTGCAGCCACTATAATCTCATGCTTGAGGAAAAGATTCCCATTCTTTATTAAGACATTTCTAGTCCCCCTGAAATAGCTTCCATTTTCAAATCAGTCACTCTAAGCAAACATTTCCATTGTGAGAAAAAGAAAAATGAGTTTCAGGCATAAATAGGAAAGAAAGACTCATATGTAGAGAACAAAGTTAAACTCCACTGTCAACTCATTCATTCAATGCATGCTTATTGAGATGTAATATGCTCCAGGAATCCTTCTGGGTACAGAGGATACAGCACTAATCATGACAGAATCCCTGCCCTCATGAAGCTTGTGGAAAAAGATAATTTGAAAATAATTAGAATAATGTTGATGATTCAATGAGGAAAATAACAGGAGCCCTGGTGAAGCAATGGTTAAGTATGCAGCTAACCAAAAGATTGGGAGTTCAAACTCACCCAGTGGCTCCACAGTAGAAAGACTTGGTGACCTGCTCCCATAAAGATTACAGTCTGAAAAACCTATGGGGCAGTTTGACTCTGCCACAAGGGATCACTGTGAATCAAAATCCACTCAACAGCACCTAACAACAACACAAAGAAAATAAAAAAGAATAAAGACAGAATCTGAAGAGAGTATGGGAAGCTATTTTAGGGAATATTGTCAAAGAAAGCTTGTCTGAGAAGGTGACATTTGAGCAGAGTCTGAATAATGGGGAAAGAGGAAGAAACGACTGAGTAAGATCCAGAGAAAGAATATTGTCAGAAGATCAAACTATAGGTCGTGTGAGAAGAATGGACTACAGATTAATATCCATGAACAAAGACGCAAAAATCCTTAACAGAATATTATTAAAGCAAAGTCAACAAAATGTTGTTGTTGTTGTTTGATGCCATCAAGTCATCTCTGACTCCTATGACCCTATGTACAGCAGAATGAAACATTGCTGGGTCTTGTGCCAGCCCCATGATCCTATACCTGAGCCCATCATTGTACCATTGTGTCAATCCATCTTGTTGAGGGCCTTCCCCTTTTCCATTGACCCTCTACTTTATCAAGCATAGTATCAGTCCCCAGGGAATGGTCCCTTCTTACAACATGACCAAAGTACATGAGACAAAGTCTGACCATTCTTGCTTCAAAGGAGCATTATGGTTGCACTTCTTCCAGGACAGATTTGCTAGTTCTTTTAGCAGGGCATGGTACTTTCAGCATTCTTTGCCAACACCACAATTCAAAAGCATCAACTCTTCTTCAGTCTTCCTTATTTGTTATCCAGGTCTCACATACATATGAGGCTATTGAAAATACCATGGCTTGTGTCAGGAGCACCTTAATCTTCAAGGAGATATTTTTGCTCTTCAACACTTGAAAGAGATCTTTTGCAGTAGATTTGCCCAATGCTATACGTCATCTGATATCTTGACTGCTATAAGTCAACAAGATATAAATATACAATGGTCAAGTGGAATTCACCCTAGAAAATGCAAGGTTAGTTTAACATCCAAAAAATAAATTAATGTAATATACCATATTAATAGAATAAGGGCAAAAATCACATAATCATCTCAATAGATATAGAACAAGCACCAGAATGGCTATAATCAATCAGAGAGAAAATACTAAGTATTGTCAAGGAAATGGAGAAACTGGAATCCTCATATGTTGCTGATGAGAATGTAAAGTGGTGAAGCAAACTTGAAAATCAGTTTGTTGATTTCTTAAAAACTTAAACACCAGCTAACCATACATCACTCACAAGAATGTATCCAAGAAAAAGGAAAATATATGTTCACCAAAGACTTATATGTGAATGTTCATGACAGCATTAAACATACAAACCCAAAACTAGAAACAATTCATATTTCCATCAACTGGTGAATAAACACAATGTGGTGTATCTGCATAATAGAATATAATTCATCAATACAAGGAATGAACTTTTGATATATTTTGTAACATGGATGAATCTCAAAAATATAGTGTTTTGTTGTGTGCCATGGAGTCAATTCCGACTCATAGTGACCATGTAGGACAGAGTAGAACTGCCTCATAGGATTTCCTAGACTGTAATCTTTATGGGAGCAGATTGCTAGGTCTTTTCTCTGTGGAACCACTGGTGGGTTCAAACTGCAGACTTTTTTGGTTAACAGCCAAGCACTCAGCCATTGAGCCACCAGGGCTCCTAAATGAAATTAATCAAATGAAAATGGCTACATATTATATGACTCTGTTTACTAGAAATGTCCAGAAAAGATTAATTTTTGGAAATGGAAAGCAGATTAGTGCTTGCCTGAAAGACTTTGAGCAGAGGTAGAGATTGTCAAAAAATGGTCTTAAGATACATTTTTCAGGTGATGGAAATGTTCTAAAAATAGGTTGTGGTGATCGTTGTAAACATAATATATTTTATGTTTGCATAAAATAATAGTAATAATAAACAAATAGAAAAGTGAAGCCAGAAAGAGAAGGAGGGGCCAGATCATGTAAAAATTTGTAAGCCATGGTCAGGAATTTAGATTTAAGTGTGATGAAGAGCCAT
>NW_006922242.1:584037-594586 GCF_000298275.1 Orycteropus afer afer
TGCATGGGGTCGCTATGAGTTGGAAATGACTCGACGGCACCTAACAACAACAACAACAACAATAGATGGATGGATGGATGGATAAACAGTTAGACAGAGAGATAGATAGTATTTCTCTTGCTGCTATGTGGACAATAGACTATAGAGGAACAAGAGTTAAATTAGGGAGGCCTGTTATAAGAACTATTATTCCTTCAGACAAGGAATAATGATAGCTCAGATGAAGGTGGGAACAGTGGGGACAGCCCTAATACATTCAAGCTCAAGAGAATGGAATCATTGCCATCTAGCTCAGATAAGAACCAGGAGACCAAAGGAAGAGCAATATGAAATTTTACCATGTCTGGCCACACTCATATAGTGAAAAAAGAAAAAGTCATATAGATGACTCCCAAAAAGAAGTCTAAAAGAAAAGACAACTTCTGAATTTCCAGGTTCAGTGGTTTCTAAGTAATGAACTTAGAGTAAATAAGAGAAAGATTTGTAATCAAGAAGCAACCAGACTGGTATTTAAAATGTTATTTACATTTTAAGAACATTTTTTTTTCTGTAAGCATTTTGTGTTTGTTTGTCCTAAAGAAATAATCATCATCAAAAAATCTGGGGGCCTGTCTATAGTTAGCAGATGCACATTCTGTTTGCACAGGCATGCCTGCTGGTTGTGCAGGCGTGTGTAGCTATTGATGGAGTCAATAAAGCTGGGAGAACAGAGCAGAGGCGTTGCTGATGAGAGACACCAACTTTATATTCCTACAATGGCATTCAGGGGTCTTGATATTTCTGCGTGTATTCGAATCTCCTGCTTGTTTTAATTATGTTCATCCAATTCTAAGTGATGCATGATATCAAGCATGACCAAGAATGGAAATATTTCTTTGTGGAATTTTTAAAATCTTGATTGCTGCAAGGAAAAGATCTTTAAGAAAACAGAATTTTTCCAAACACAAGAGAGAATTCTGTAACCAAGACTATTCCCAACATGGAATAGTACTAATGCTGTGACCTATTTGCCCTACTCCGATTAGTCATGATGATACACCCCAGAAAGACAGAAATCAGAGAGACAGAGCAGAGCACAGAAAACAGGCCCTGAAAAGCAGTGCGTGGGACCCCAGAAGTATTTTTCATGTCTTGGTTTGTGAGAGGAAAGAGCTGTTTATTCAAAATACTCCTTCAGGGGACAGGAAAACAAAGAGGAGAACAATGACCTAGTGACCTCCACGAATTGCTGGATATAGCTCAGCCTCCCAGCCTCATCTGCAGGAAGCCAGCCATCCAGACTCCGAACTTCCAGTGCTAATCAGGAGGGGTAATGGGGCAGGCCTCAAGTGAGAAAGTCATGAGAATGCTATTAGCCACATTCAAAGTTCAGGGCAACTGCTTCCTCCAGGAGCATTCTGCCAGCATCAGGCAGAAGCTCTGAGGCCAAGGGGCCAGGGCTTCTGCTTTTAGGGTTGGGAGGCAGAAAACATTGCTCCTCTCCCCAAGGGAGTTAGATGACAGTGGGTGGTCAGCTTTGGCTCAGAGTCCTGGCTAACTGGAAATCCTCATTTCTTCTGGGTCACTGAGTCACTGTGTCTTGGAATCCCTAGACAAACAAGAACCTTAAACACACTCTGAGTCCACCCTTCAGGTAAGATCATCTTGACCAGTCTTGGATGTTAGCATGACATTATTATCTCCATGAACTATGCTGTATCACCCCCTGCTGACCAGCCTGGTGACACACCTCAGAAAATGGTTTTGACAACGCACAAGTTCTCCTTGCCTTGGTAGGATATGTTGAATCATTACCAGTATGACATACGTTTTGTTGTATTTTTCTTATGATTGAGGGTCTTTTGCTTTTATTCATTGGCACTCTCTTTTAATACCTTTGCATAAGAACCCGGATAAGTTCTGTGACACAAGAGATGCCTTGGGAACTAAAGGACATATCTTATCCAGCCATGCTTTTAGCTATAACAAGAAGCAAAGACACTGAGGACTGGGGGAAAAAAAACTTCAAAGACATTGAGTTCCAACATATATTCAGTATTTGAGTTCCCTCTACATCTGCAGCAGATACTTCTGCCTGAGTCGTCTTGATGTTAAGCTGAAATAGATTTCCCTATGACTTCCACTAGGCTTTAGGTTCTAGAGCATAGAAACCATATCCATCTTGTTAGGGTTGTATAGGCCATGTTTCCCCATTTCATCCCCAAGGATATCATGAACAATCTCATCAAAGGCTTTATTGAAATCTAGAAACAATATACTTTCTCTGATCTGGCAGCCTACACACCTTGCCACTGACAGGAAGAATTTAGTCCAACATGTGCTGTCTTAAATACTTTTTTGATTTCATAATAAATTTTGACTTGTTCTTAGGGGTGTTCTTAGCCCTATTCACAAGCCATTCCTTTGAAAATCCCATTCTAAAATCTTTCCCAGTGTTGGCATAAACCTCACTGGCTATAGTCTCAGGGGAGCTCTGGTAGCATAGTGGGTAAAGGCACTTGACTGCTAACCAGAAGACTGGCGGTTCAAACCCACCAGCCACTCCTCAGAAGGAAGATGGGGCAATCTACTTCCGTAGTGATACAGCTTCAGAAACCCAAGGAGGGGTTGCTATGAGTCGGGTCTGACTCGACAGCACAGAACAACAACAACAACATAGGCTCAGATTATTTGAGAATGATTAGTAGTTCCTAACCAAAAAGAAAAAAACCCAAACTCACTGCCGTCAAGTGAATTAAACTCATAGCAACCCCTCCTTGGGTTTTTGAGTTGGTATCTCTATGGAAGTAAGTTGCCCAATCTTCCTTCTAAGGAGCAGCTGGTGGGTTTGAATTGCCAGCCCTCTGGTTGGCAGTCAAATGCCTTAGGCACTACACCACCAGAGCTCCCCTACTTCCCAACACATATCTCAAAACCACCACTCTATTGAGGAGCCAAACATTTCCACCATTAGAGTCATACCTTTGATGTAATTTTTATAAATTCCCTGGAAAACAATCTGGAAATATATAGCAAGAGAGTGTTGCATACTACCCCTGCACACAGGTCAGGATACCAAGGCATTTGACTTTACCCTTCTGGGCTCTTTCCCAGGAAAGAGGTCAGACAATACTTCTGACTTCTGAATAAAGATTTATGTATAATGGTAGTGATGTTTTTGATTGCAATCTCTTATGAGAAGGAAAACTTGGAAACAATCTAAATGTTCAACACTAGATGCATGGGTAAATACAGTAAGAAAATACTCTGAATCACTATAAAAAGGTGTTTTGAAATTTTTATGATGGCATGATACAATTTGCATATATAATATGATCTCAATTCTGTTTTAAAAAGAAATACTTCATTATATATAGACATTATGACTGGATAATAGAATGACTGTTTTTAGTTTTCTAGATTTTTTAATTTTCTGCTTTTATTATCAAGTTTAAAATTAGTTTTTAAGTCATTTCTTAAGGTTACTGTGCTTTTGGATTATATACCTAAAGTTATGCCAAAATGGACTTAAGTCCAATAGCACCTCTTGATGAAAACCACATAAAAAAGCTAAAAATTTGGCAGTGATTTCTTCTGTGAAGTGGTTCGGGGAGAGAAATATGGAGGTAAGGGAACCAGACCACTGTTTTTGTTAGAAGCTTTTTCTTAAAACTCTTTTAAACTATGTGCATATTAAAATGAAACAAAATGCTTTGTAGAAATATTCAAAAAAAAAAAGCAGGCAGGTAAGAAGGAAAAAAGGCTCTCCAGGGATATTGGCATTTCAATAAAGTAACAAAAGAGAACGTGGGAATTTTATTAAAGGGAAAATTTTCGTGCACCTACTTGGTGCTAAACCTTCTATCATAGTCATCCCAGGATGGAAATAAGAGTAAAGCCCTATTTGTGCCCTCCAGGACCTCAAGTCCACCAGCCACTCCCTGGAAGGAAGGTTGGGCAATCTACTTCCATAATGATACTGCCTTGGAAACCCAAGGAGGGGTCGCTATGGGTAACATCCGACTCCACAGCAATGGTTGCGTTTGCGTTGGACGTCATGTATACTGGTGGAAGTTAGGGGAAGGTGAGAATAAGTACACAAGTGAACAAAGTACAAGTGTGGATGTAACAGTACCGCAAGAGACATAGTTTTAACAGTGTTGTAGGGTTCAAAGGAGTCCCTGGGTGGCACAAACAGTTCAGTGCTAAGTGGTGCAAATGATTAGGTGGATGGCTGCTAACTGAAAAGCTGACAGTTTGCGCCCACGCCAGAGCACCTAGGGAGAAAAACCTGGCTATTGACTTCAGAAAAATCAGTCATTAACAATCTTGTGGAGCATAGTTCTACTTTGACACATATGGGTTTGCCATGACTTGGAACTGGCTCAATGGGCAACTGCTTTGGTTTTTTATAGGATTCAAAGACTTGAGGGAGTCAGAAAATTGTTATGGCCTGAACCATATTTGAAGTTGAAAGATACCTGGGACTTTGGTAGAAAGAGAAGTGGGCAGAGGACCGTGCAGTCTGAAGGGACAGCCAAGACAAGCACCCCCAGGGCCTGCAGGCATGCTGGATGCTGTGGGGGCACCACACCACACTGGGTCATCAGTGTCACATGGAGGAATCGCTGCATCATCGAGCAAAACTGGGATATACAAAACAGTTTTGAGCCAGAGAATAGTATAATCAGACTTGTGCTTTGGAAAGGTTAGTCTGGCAATCTCTCTGGAAGAAATAAAGAGGAGACATCAGAGACCAAATGGGAAGGTTCAAGCAAAAAGTGGCAAAAACAACTGGTGGAGAGGCAGATACCCAAAAATCAAATCAACAAATACTCCACAATCATTCCTAGAGTTCTAAATGAAACCCCACTGGCACCTGTGTTAAACCTAAATTACCTGATGCACCTGGACATGCTGAGGCTGAGACAGGTAAAAATAATCACTTTTGTTTATCATTTCTGAGCAGGATGAGTTATAGATTTGGTTTGAATCAAGGAATAAAAACCTAAAATAATCAAACGCATTGCCATTAAGTGGATTCCAACTCATAGCAACTCTACAGGACAGAGGTAATTAATTGCCCCATAGGGTTTTCAAGGTGTAAATATTTATGGCCGCCAATTGCCATGTCTTTCTCCCACGGAGCTTTTGATTAGCAGCCCAGAACTTAAATGCTTGTGCCACTAGGGGTCTTCATGGAGTGAAAAGAAAGGATTAAAAGGGGGTGGTTAGTTTAGTGCTGACACCTGTGGTAAATAACGACATTGCTAAACCATCTCCCCAGCCCCAGAACCAAGCAGAAAACCTGCCATATCATAGTGCTTGGTAAAAGATAATTCTAAAGGTAAGGAACAGAATTTTAAAGTCATACTTGTCTTTTATTTTAACCCCCCAAAATTAATAGTTATCACTCAATATTTTCATCATTCCAAGTAGCAACTAATTTAAGTATTGAAAAAATACCATCTGGCTTCTCCTTTTCTTTATATTATATCAAGCAGGGGAAAAAAAAAAAAAAAGATCCTAGAGAAATTTTATTTATTTTTATTATTATTACCAACGAACTATGCACTAAGTAATTGACACATTTAATTGTGTATGTGTGTGTGTGTGTGTATGTATAGTAATGAGATACTTAGAAGCATGATCAAGCAGTGTTCATTCTTCTAAACAATTTACTGCATAAATTATTCAGAGAAAAATGTACTATGGAAGATTTCCACCTCCTTCTGAGACCCAATCCATTTCTTGACTTCTGCACAGTTTGTTGTTGTATAAAAAAACACCTAAAACTTAGTGGTGTAAAAATCATGTTATTCTTACAAATTCTATGGGTCAGGAATTCAGTAAGGGCACAGTGGCCAGTCTTTGCCCCTTAATGTCTCTGGTAGCATAGTGCCTAAGGCACTTGACTGCTAACCAGAAGTCTAGTGGTTCAAACCCACCAGCCACTCCTCAGAAGAAAGGTTGGGCAATCTGCTTCTGTAGTGATACTGCCTAGGAAACCCAAGGAGGGGTTTCTATGAGTTGGGTTTGACTTGACAGCAGTGAGTTTGGTTTTTTGGTTTTAGTGATAAAGACTCTAAGGTTGGGAGACTAGAATCACCTGGGGTATCTTCACTCCCATGTGGCGTTTGAGGCTGGTGGGCTGCTGGTCCCTAGCTTAGGCTGTTGATTGAACATCAGCCACTGCCTCCCCTGTGGCCTAGGCTTCCTCGTGGAAAGGTGACCTCTGGGTAGTCGGACTTTCTACATGGCAGTTCAGTGCTCCAAAACAAGTATCTTAGCAAACAGGTGAAAGCAATATTTCCCCTTATGACCTTGCCTCATAAGTCACCTCAGAAGCATTACTTCCAATGTATTGTATTGGTGAAAATAAAGTCCCTAAGTGTCATAGTTGGCTAGTGCTGCTCTAACAGAAATACCACAAGTGGATGGTTTTAAAGAACAGAAATTTGTTTTCAGTCCAGGAGGCTCAAAGTCTGAATTCAGGGCACCAGCTCCCGGGGAAAACTCTGTCTGTCAGCTCTAAGGGAAGGTATATTGTCTCAGCTGCTGTAACCCTGTCACTTTTCAGATCCTTGGCAATCTCTACATGGCATTGAACTTTCCCCCATTTGTGCTTCCTTATCTGCTTCATCTGCTCTTTCTAATATCTCAAAAGTTATTAGGTTTAAGACATATCCTACACTGATCTCGTCTCATTAAGCTAACAACAAAACCTATTCCCAAATGGGATTATATCCACAGGTACAGAGGTTGTGATTCCAATGCATATTTTTAGGGTACATAATTCAATCCATAACTCTAAATTTGGCCTGAATTCAAGGGGAGAGGACACAGACCCTCACCCCTTACTGAGAGGAATGTTAAAGAAGTCGCAGACATTTTTTAGAACTGCTACTACAACTTCTTTCTGTTTAGTTTCTTCTAGGTCTTCAGGGCAAAGAAATCTTCTAATTCCTATTCCTAATAAGTTGTTTAATCGTTTTGCACATATTCCTTGACCTATGATGGTCCAGGTAGAAGACATGAGTCCTGCTCTCACACAGCTTAAGTTGGATCCTGGAGCCCTTACAGAGGTCTTCCCTCAACCAGGAGTCAATCTGGGTGGCAGGACGTGGCCAAGCCATTCTGGGTAACATTCAGAAGTCATCCTATTGTTTCATATATCTCATTTGAAGAAAACATTTTTCAGAATAGGAACAATGAGTTCATGACCCCAGTAAGTGTCTCATAAGAATTTCAAGTTTAAAGGTTATGTTAAATGACTTTTAAGAAAAAATAATAAAATCACAGAAAAAACACTGCATCTCCATGTAACTATTCTTTGATTAAGGAAATTACAGTGAAGGAGGCTTCCTTCATAAAACACAGAATTATGAACTTCCTTAACTTTAACAAGTACAAATTGAATGGCCCGAAAGACTCCAGACATAATCTTTCATTTGATCTCATATGATTCATTTCAGTTGACATTAGACTCTCTCTCAAAATGAAGAATTGTTAAATGCTAATATAGAAAGTGACATGAAAAGATACATGCTAAGGAATGAGAAAGGTAATCCTTTTTCTTAACTAAATGAATACAGGGAAACATTTTCTTTCCTAAGATTAGTCACAAACCTTATAATGCAAGGTGGTTGTTGTTGTTGTTGTCGTTATGTGCCATTGAGTCGGCCCCGACTCATAGCGACCCCTCCTTGGGTTGCCAAGGCAGTATCACTATGGAAGTAGATTGTCCAACCTTCCTTCCAAGGAGTGGCTGGTGGATTTGAACCGCCAGCCTTCTGGTTAGCAGTCAAGTGCCTTAGGTACTATGCTACCAGAGTAAAAGTAGCTAAGAAAAAAATTAATAATCTCAAAATGTCCTTTTAGGCAGTTTCAATTACCTAGTGTTGCTATTAACAGAAATACCTCAAGTGAGTGGCTTTAAAGAACAGGAATTTATTTCCCCACAGTTCTGGAGGCTAAAAGTACAAATCAGGGTCTCAGCTGTACCAATTCCTTCCTTATTGGTAGCCCTGAATGTTCCCTAGTGCCTTGCTGATCTTCACATGGAATCTGTCTTACCCTAACTGTGCATGTGTCTCTATTCCAATCTGCTCTTTTTATAATTAATAAGTGATTAGATTTAGAACCCAACTGCTAACAGGGCAAGGAGGCCACATCTTCTGACCTCATCTAACCCCACAAGAGGAAGACAGAATCACCATCAGTAGCCCAAGGCCTATCCCTGCAAGGCCAGACATGCCACCTCCCTCCAGGCCTGACACCAACTGTTCCTTCCGCAGTACCCAACACTTCTCTGTTGGGTTCGATAATTTGCTGCAGTGGCCACATAGAACTCACAGATTATGAGGTTTATTAGGTAGGCACCAGGTTACAATTCAAGTTCAAGGAAAATGCTCAGTCTCTCTCAGCCTGCCGTCTTTCCGCCAACAGTCTCTCTCCCAGCAATGAGTGTCTCTCTCTCTCTCAGCAATGCATATCTCTTGGTGTCTCTTTCTCAGCAGTGTGTGTCTCTCAGGAGTGTGTTTCTCTCAGCTGCACGTCTTTCTCAGCCAGCAGTCAGAGAGACTCCTTTTGCCTCTAGGAGGACTCCTTTTTGAGGCCAAACCAACCAATCCCAACATAAGAATTCTATACCCCTGAGAGAGAGTACAAACTTTCCAGAAAATTACTTTGCACTGCTCCCAACAGAAATATACCAGGTGGATGATTTTATCAAGAGCTACTCAGTTTCTCACAGCAAATTCCACCATGGAGTTTACAAAGACTTATGGCTAGAAAAGCCATACCAGGTAATTTACTATACCATACCAACTTACTCAGATATAATCTAATTAACATAGCAAAGAAAATCCTATTCCCAAAAAGGATTGCATCCACAGGTATTGTGGTTAGGATTCCAACACATATTTAATCCATAACACTGGAATAAACTATCTCATATATCTCATTTGGTCCAGGCCATTCCCAGATTGGCTGGCCAAGAAAGTAGTGTGGTTTTCTCTGGAAATGCAGAGTGCCCACAGCACAGACTGACCACAGTCTGACCACAGAGGGCAGGATCTTTGCTTATACTTGCCTGCCATCAAATTCCCCTACAACTTTCATGTACTTGAAATCAAAAGGCTGAAGCAGGTTGGCTGTGAGAAAAAGCACAGTAGTGTGAGTGGGGAGCACAGCTGTTTTGGGCCCCGATGACAGAACTCTCAACACACCCATTTTGCAACCATAAAAATGCCGTGATGATAAAATATCTTCAGAGGAGGATGCAATCAAAGAAAAAAATATTGTCTCAACACAATGACAGTGCACTGGGAGGAAGTGTAAAAAGTGCAATCATTTTATTTCATTAAATTACTCCAATGAAATAAAGAAATGTTTTGATGTATCTGTAAAGTTTAAACTACAAATCTAAACTATTAAAAGGGTATTTTTGTGTTTTTTTTTTTTACTTTTCATGTAGATATCTTAACTTCATGTAAAACAAGTCAATGTGCAACAGAAATATTTCTCAAATGAATTCCAATAATATACATAGAGATCATTCATGTGAGATTGCCCTGGTGGTGCAATGGTTAAGCACTCAGCTGCCAACTGAAAGGTTGTTGGTTCACACCCACCAGCTGCTCCTTAGGAGGAAGCTATGATTATCTGCTTTCATAAATATTAAAGCTTTAAAAATCACTTGGGGCAATTCTATTCTGTCTTTTATGGTCACTATGTCACTATGTGTTATAATCTACTCATTGGAAATGAGTTTATACACACACACACACACATACATAATTCATATGTGGTATATATTATATATGAGGAGCTCTGGTAGCCTAGTGCCTAAGGCACTTGACTGTTAACCAGAAGGCTGGCAGTTCAAACCCACCAGCCACTACTCAGAAGGAAGGTTGGGCAATCTACTTCCGTAGTGATACTGCCTCAGAAACCCAAGGAGGGGTCACTATGAGTCAGGTTTGACTCAATGGTACATAACAACAACGTTTCATATGTTCAAAATGTTTGAGAGAGATACATCCAAAAAACATAGTAGCTGTCGAGTTAATTCCGACTCATGAAGACCCCATGTGTTGTAGAGTAAAACTGCTCGAAAGAGTTTTCGAGACTGTGACATTTCAGATGCACATCTACAAGCCTTACTACCTTAGCACCACTGGGTTGATTTGAACCACCAACCTTTTGGTTAGCAGCTAAGCATAAACCATTTGTGCCACCCACAGATATGTATATAACTCAAAACCCATTGCCATTGAGTCGTTTCCAACTCAGAATAACCCTATAGGACACAGTAGAACTGCCCCACAGAATTTCCAAGACTGTAAATTTTTATGGAAGCAGACTGCCACATCTTTCTCCCAAAGAGCGATAGAGCATCTGGTGGGTATGAACTGCTGACCTTTCAGTTATCAGCCACTGTCCCACCAGGGATATAGGTTGTTGTGTTGTTGTTAAGTGCCGTCGAGTCATTTCTGACTCATAGCGACCCCATGCACAGCAGAACGAAACACTGCCTGATCCCACACCAGCCCCACAATCCCTGCTA
>NW_006922242.1:604132-611911 GCF_000298275.1 Orycteropus afer afer
CTTTTTTTTTTTTTTTTTCCTGTATAACACTGGAGTTTAATATAAAAGATTGGTCAAATGTTTTATTTTCTGCTGTCTTTCTGGAAGAAGAGAGACAAATGTGATCTTTCCCAGCTGGGGAGCACTTGGGGGGTGGTGACAGTGCTGATAACAGAATCAGCTACAAAATATTAGGCTGCACTCAGACAGACTATGTCTGGAGCCAGATACCATGTTGTCATAAGTATGGGGGAAAGGAAGAACTGACTGAACTTTTGAAACTCTTCCTATAACTGCTAGAGATTACTGAGAATTGGAGAGGAATTTACACAATCCTCATGATTCTGATCCTTAAAGGATCCAGAAACAGAAGGTTAGTGGGAGTTACAGCAGTGGTGAAATAAATCTTGACATGTATGTGCAGGTTGTTGTGGGAGAACAGCTGTAAAACACAGTTTGGCTTTGAATAATTTGGAATAAAGCTGTAGAAACAAATGTTAGCTAACCTACTAGCATATTGTGATATTTCTATCAAGTGACTTCATGCAACAGGTAATCCCCAAAATGTTTCTTGAAACTTAAATAATAAAAGGAACAAGGTTATGAAATAAAAAATAAACTCATTGTCATGAAGCCGATTTACTCATAGCAATCCCTCCTTGGGTTTCCGAGGCAGTATCACTACGGAAGTAGATTGCACAATCTTCCTTCCAAGGAGTCGCTGATGGGTTTGAACCACCAGACTTCTGGTTAGCAGTCAAATGCCTTAGGCACCATGCCCCCAGAGGTCCTGATACAAAATAATATATAAAGTATGCCCTGAATTTTATAATATATATCTATATCTATCTATATGTGTATACATCTACATCTGTATCTCTACATACATATATAGAGAGATATACATATACCAATATAGATATATATACTGATATACATACAGATATAGATATAGATCTATAGATATATCTCTACATCTAAGGAGCTCTGGTGGCATAGTTCCTACGGCAGTTGGTTGCTAACTAGAAGGTTGGCAGTTCAAACCCACCAGCCACTCTGCAGAAGGAAGACTGGGCAATCTACTTTTTTAGAGATACCACATCGGAAACCCATGAGTCAGAATTGACTCCATGATAGTGAGTTTGATTTGGTTTTAGATCTATATCTATCCACAAAAATAAACAAACAAACAAACACTACCATCAGGTCAGTTCCAACTCATAGGGACCCCTCCTTGGGTTTCTGAGGTGGTATCTCTATGGAAGTAGATTGCCCAGTCTTCTTTCCACAGTGGCTGTGGCTGGTGGGTTTGAACCACCAGCCTTCTTGTTAGCAGTCAAATGCCTTAGGCACTGCACCACCAGAGCTCCTTCTACATCTATATCTATATATCTGTACATAGACATGGGAACTCTGGTGGCATAGTGACTAAGGCACTTGACTGCTAACCAGAAGGCTGGCGGTTCAAACCCACCAGCCACTCCTGGGAAGGAAGGGGGGGCAATCTACTTCCATAGAGATACCACCTTGGAAACCCAAGGAGGGGTGGCTATGAGTAGGATCCGCTCTATGACAATGAGTTTATATATAGATATATATATAGAAAGAATATAGAAAGTAGATATATAGATGGAGATGTGGATGTATATAGAAAGACTAAAAGAAAGTATACCAAAATTTTAAGAGTATTTTTCCCTGGAAATTGGGACAACTGGTAGTATTTACTCTTTTCTATACTGTCTGAATTTTTGGTAGCATAGTGCCTAAGGCACTTGACTGCTAACCAGAAGGCTGGTGGTTCAAACCCACCAGCCACTCCTCGGAAGGAAGGTTGGGCAATCTACTTCTGTAGTGATACTGCCTCAGAAACCCAAGGAGGGGTCTCTATGAGTTGGGGCCAACTCGACGGCATATAACAACAACAACAATAAGTACATGCTATTACAATAAGTAGTCCCTGGGTGGCGCAAATGGTTAAGCATTCAGCTACTAACAGAAATGGTGGTGGTTTGAATCCACCCAGAGACCTTGTAAGAAAGGCAAAATAATCTACTTCTGAAACATCACAGCCATTGAAAATCTTAGGGAGCATCATTCTATTCTGTCACACATGGGGTGTGTCACACATTCCATGAGGCGGAATCAACTCCACAGCAACTGATTTTTTTTAAATTGTTGTTGTTATTACAACAAGGGGCCATTGTTGCTTACCTACTCTAGGTAAGCAGTAGGTTGCTAACCCAAAGACTGGTGTTTCAAACTCACCAGCTGCTCTGTGGGAAATAGATGACGCATCCTGCTTCAATAAAGATTACAGCCTTAGAGATCCTATGGGGCAGTTCCGTCCTGTACCATTGCTATGAGTCAGAGTCAACTCAGCAGCAATGAGTCTGGTTTTCATTATTACAATAAGTACGTACAACTAACATTATCAAAAAGAAAATATGAGTTCGGGTTCTTGCTACTTAATTTAATCCCACAATATATTCATAAAGCAATCTTTTTCAGTGAAGCATATCAAACTTTCTAATGCTTTTCTGTAGTGCATTGAGACTTTGACTTCTTATCCATATACTTTTACTTAAAGCAGAGAAGTCCTCTACAGTGAACATGTAATGAGTAGCAGCCTTGTAGCATCTTATCTTCATGATTACCAAGGATTGTGGAAGAGGGACTCCTAATGAAAACATTTAACTGAAATACTATGCAATTTATTAAACTAAATATTAAATGCACTGATATAGCTAGAATCCCTTGGTGGCACAAATGGTTAGTGCTTGACTACTAGCCAAAAGGTTGGTAGTTCAAACTTACCCAGAAGTGCCTCAGAAGAAAGGCTTGGTGATCCACTTCCAAAAAGTCACAGCCTTGAAAATCCCATGAAGCATTTCTACTCTGTATGCATGGAGTCACCATCAGTCAGAATTGACTTGACAGCAACTAACAACAACAATCAATATAGATATATTTCTATGTATAGAAATATACAATCAATCAATATAGATATGTTTCTATGTAAAATTAGGAAATATTACTTTGGTGAGTAGTGACTGGGGTCTTAAAAGCTTTTAGCAACCATCTAAGATGCAACTATTGGTCTCCTCTCATCTGAAGCAAAGAAGAGTGAAGAAAATCAAAAGCATCTGGAAACAATTAGTCCAAGGATAAGATGGACCTTGAGACCAGAATAACTAGATGGTGCCTGGCTACCAGTGCCAACCACTCAGAAAGGGATCAAAACTGGAGATCCTGGATAGAATGGGAGGGAAAATGTGAAACAAAATTCAAAAACAGAAATGACCAGAATTACTGGTCAAATAGAGTCTGTTGGAACCCCCAAGACTATGGCCCCGGGTTACCCTTTGGGCCTAGAATTGGACTCATTCCCAAGGATTGGCTCTCAACCCAACAGTAGAAAGACCTACATGCAGAACACCTACCATAGGACAATGTACCCACCTACTCTAGAGAGATACACCCCTTACAGCAATCATCCATTGAGCACCAGAAGGGCAGCATTCACATAGAAGAAAGGCTTGACAGGCAGGAGTGTATAGTTAAGAAGGGCACAGGGAGGGAGTGGTCATAGGGATGGGAGGGGAGGAGAGTGTATTATGGTCAAGGATGGTATTCAGGGCATGAAATCAAATGTACAGGAATTGTTGAAGGTAAAACAAATTTTGCTGTGTAACTTAGCACCCAAAGCACAATAAAATTTATATATAAATAAATTAAAATTAGGAAATATTTTAAATGTTTAACAAAACAAGAAAATTTCATTCATAGTGCTTCAGAATCCCCAAAGAATTTCAATTATAGGCAAATTCTATCATCATTAAAAGGTGCCATCAATTCTAACTGCAAGCCCAGCTCACTCTAGGTTGAGTGAATTGAATCTTCATTCAAGATAGAGAACCTGGGGGAAAAAATCATTTGGTTATATTTGTAGTGAGTCAACCTGTCCAGATACCTTCAGGAAACAGATCTCCCAACCAAATTAGATATGAGAAAAAGCAGCACCTACTCCCAAAGATTTTCAAAGAACCTCTAAATTCTAAAGCAGAGGTAAATGAAGGCTGCACAACATCTTCCCATGATAACGAGCATTTTCCAAACAGTTTTCATTGGTGTGTGTCGTCAAGTCAATTCTCAACTTGTAGTAACCCTACATAACACATCAGAACTTCCGTATGGGATTTTCTGCAGGGTTTTCAAGCAGTTCAAAATGATTCAGTATTTACCTTCATAAATAAGGGCCACATGTGCATTGCAGAGCAACCAAATCTATCGCCTGTCGTATTTTGATGCAAGTAAGAAACAGACAGCTATGCTACCCTCAAAGATGGCAGCCTACAGTCCTGCCAATAATGTTATTCTCCATAAGTCTTGCCACAGTCCTTCCTCCAGAAAGTTTCAGGAACCTGATGCAGGAGATTGAGTTATTGACAGGACTCTGGAGAACAACACACATTCAAAGCAGGCATAGTTGGCCACTGTCTTTGAGGGGGGCACAGCTGCTTGTTTCCTACTCAGGTCAAAATACATGGGCAACAGATTTGGTTGCTGTGCAACACACATGCAGCCCTTGTTTACAAGAGCAATTACTGAATCATTTTGAATCAGTTCAAAGCCTTAGTTGTTTAGGCTTTAAATTTTATAGGAGATCACCAGGTCTTTCCTCCACAGGGACATTTGAAACCACCAACCTCTAGTTAGCAGTTGAGCAGTTAACCATTGCCCAACTAGGGCTCCTTATTTTCCAATAGAACTCCTTAACTATAATCAGGAATTTGCAGTGTGCTTGGGAACACTATGGGGCAGTTCTACTCTGTCTTACAAAGTAGCTATGAGTTCAATTGACTCAATGGCAATGGATTTGCTTGTTTTGTTTTTTGGTTTTACTGTCACAGAGGAAAGACTCGGGCCTGACTTGGTCGAAAAGCTAACATCCACACATCTGTGTCTCCCAAAAAGCAGGGAGCCCCAGTCCCTAATGAGTAATGGCTGGTTGAGGGCCAGGCATGGTGTCTCTAGTGCCTGTGCAGCTGACTTCAGTTTCACTTCACCAGAAGGAGATTACAGGGCTACCCCTTGCCTCAGGAGACAGGCAGAGACATTTTCCTGTTGATTTGTATAAGGTTATGCTCTCAAAACGACATAAGGCAGCTGGTGGGGAAAAGGCTCTATCTAAAGAGCATCCCTAATGCACAGTGTGTGTTGGTGTTGGCAGTGCAAGGAATAAAACATGAGTCAAGTTATCATAACAAGCAGGGACTTAGGAACTGGGAAACTGCACCAGTGGGGAAAGTGAATCCTTTGAACGGATCTCTGTCCGTTCTTCTCTTGGCTGTCACAAAATCTCATAAAAGTAACTCATCCTGGGTTGTGTGTCCTTCTTGATAATGTCTAATCCTTTGAACAGTGGTGCTCTGGGATTTTCAAACCTTCCAAGCATGTCTCCTTTTTTTCATTACATTTTCTGGGGTTGCTGCCCTACTCAGATCCATGGCTTATCTGCTCATCTGCCGAATGTGCTCTCTATCTCTCTGAGTTCCCCTAAAATAAATATAACCTGCCCTAACTCTATCCTGTTCTTCCTTTGCAGATGTGGCTGACTGCCATAAAATCAAAGGTTGAGATCAAAAGGAGATTGCTCCTACACAAGAGAAAGTATAGATTGTCAGCTGGACTCCCCTCCTCAGCGAGACAATGTGACCAAGAAGAAAGGGGCAGGGAAGATTTGGGGATACTTCCCACCTCTTAATGGTCTGAGTAAATAAGGCTGCCTGCCAACAGAAGAAAGGAAACCATTTTCTATTGAGATTAATGACCAGAGTCTCGTGTTGGAAAATTACTGAAACATTGGGTGTGAATCTCCAGCTCAGAGATTGCTCTGTTCCCTTTTGATAAACAAAAGTTCAGAAATTCAACCACATAGGATCCTCTCATCACACCTCTGTAGCAAACCAAGAGGAAATAAAAATTTTAAAAAAATCAAACCCATTGCCATCAAGTCAATTCTGATTCATAACAACCCTGCAGGACCGAGTAGAACTGTCCCATAGGTTTCCAAGGCTGTAATCTTGACAGAAGCAGACTGCAACATCTTTCTGTCACAGAGAAGCTGGTGAGTTTGAACCACCAACTTTTGCTTAGCAGCCAATGTTTAACTACTGCACCATCGGGGATCCTTTTCAGAGTAAATAAAGCCACTTCCAAAAGCCTTTCCCAAAAGCTACTGAAATTCCCCAATATTGGGTTTAACTTTAGAAAATGTTTGCTTATCTATGAGTTCTATACTCTATAAAAGGATCTCACTTATAGTTCTCTTCTAAATCTTACATGTGGCTTAACTTTAATGAGCTGGGAGGTCAAATCCAGGCACACTGTATCAGAATTTGACTCCTCTGCCCTACATCTGAGCTCTGGTGGCATAGTGCCTAAGACACTAGGCTGCTAACCAGAAGCCTGGTGGTTCAAACCCACTGCCACTCCTTGGAAGGAAGGTTGGGCAATCTGCTGCTGTAGTGATACCACCTCAGAAACCCAGTGAGGGGTCACTATAAGTCGTATCTGACTCAACAGCAATGAGTTGTTTTTTTGTTTTTTTGGTTTTCTACCCTACATCTAAGGGCAGAGTTCCTGGGTGGTATAAACAGTTAACTTACTCCATTTACTGACTGGAAGTTTGAACGTTCAACTCCACATAGAGGCACCTTGAAAGAAAGTCCTGGTGGTTTACTTCTGAAAAATCAGCCACTGAAAATCCTATACAGCATAGTTCTACTTTGACACATATGGGTTCACCATGAGTTAGAATTGACTCCATGGCAACAATGGGGTAAACAATCTAAGGCAAAGCATATATTTCCCCCCAAGGAAGAGAGAGAGAAGACTGTATAATGAATTCACAGAAAATTTGAACAAAGATGACCCCTGTACACACAAAATTAACTCACATTTACAAAGTCACAATACATGCCTTCCAAGAGACCAGGAGGCTGTCGTTCGAATGGAACAAGGGGACACTGCATGGTTTAAAATCAAGAAAGGAGTATGTCAGGGTTGTATCCTTCCCCCATACTTATTCAATCTATATGCTTAGCAAATAATCCGAGAAGCTGGACTAAATGAAGAAAAATGTGGCATCAGGATTGGAGGAAGAATTATTAACAACCTGAGATATGCTGATGATACAACTTTGCTTGCTGAAAGTGAGGATGACTTGAGGCATTTACTGATGAAGATTGAGGAACACAGTCTGCAGTATGGATTACATCGCAACATAAAGAAGACAGAAATCCTCACAACTGGACCAATAAGCAGCATCACAATAAATGGAGAAAATATTAAGGTTGTCAATGAATTCATGTTGTTAGATGATGTGTAGCACTGGGCAGGTCAGCTGTGAAGGAACTCTTTCAAGTGCAGAGGAGCAAAGATGTCTTCTTGAGAACTAAGGTACACCTGACACAAGCCATGATATTTCCAATCACCTTGAATGCATGTGAGAGCTGGACCAATGAATAAGGAACACCAAAGAAGAGTTGATGCTTTTGAGTTGTGGTGCTGGCAAAGAATGCTGAAGGTACCATGGACTGCCAAAAGAACTAACGGATCTGTCTTGGAGGAAGTGCAGCCAAGATGCTCCTTGGAAGCAAGGATGGCCAGACTTCGTCTCACCTACTTTGGTCATGTTGTCAGAGGAGACCATTCCCTGGAGAAGGATGTCATGCTTGGTAAGGTGGAAGGTCAACAAAGGAGGGGAAGGCCTTCAACGAGATGGATTGATATGGTGGC
>NW_006922242.1:612841-614783 GCF_000298275.1 Orycteropus afer afer
AGAACTAGATGGTACCAAGCTACCACTGTCAACCACTGAGAGGGGGATCTATGTAGGAGATCCTGGATAGAGTGGGAGAACAATGTGGAATAAAACTTAAAATCATTTAAAAGAAAAAAAAAAAAAGGACCTGGTTTTCTGGTCTGATAGAGTCTGATGAAACCACTGAGACAGTGGCCCCTAGCTGTCCTTCAGGTCTGGAATTGAACGCACTCCCATGGCTTCTAGCCAAATAAAAGAAAGGCATTTGAGCTTTACATTTGCATTAAGGTAGATACCCTCCTTGAAGAGATCAATCATGGGAGAATAGAAGGGCAGTGTATGCACAGGGAGATAGCTTGGAGGGCAAAAGTGCATGGGAGGGAAGGACACAGAGAAGAGGTAACTATGGGGAGAAAGTGGGAAGAGAGTTATTACACTCTGGGACTTTGCAGTTAATGTCATGAGACAAAATATGTATGAACTGCTGTATGGAAAGTGAATTTTCTCTGTAAACTTTTACCCAAATATCAATAAAAATTTTCTTTAAAAAAAAAGTGTCCACCCAGAGTGCTCTTTGGAAGTGACAATGGAGACTTTGTCTCACCTACTTTGGTCACGTTGTCAGAAGGGACCATTCTCTGGAGAAGGATATCATGTTGGTAAACTGGAGGGTAAACAAAAAAGGGGAAGGCCCTCAACAAGATGAATTGACACCATGGTCACAACGATGGGCTCAGGTATCGCAAGGATTATGAGGCTGGCATAAGACCTGGCAGTGTTTTGTTCTGTTGTACGTGGGGTCACTATGAGTCAGACGATTCGATGGCACCTAACAACAACAACAACATTAGCTTGGAATTGAAAATTTAGCTTTACCATAATAGACTACGTACTATCCAGGGTTCCTGTCAGGCAACATTAATTCCTACTTTCTCTAGAACTTAAACATATGGATTAGCTAAATATTTTACCTTGCTTCATCAGGAACTGGTAAGCTTTCCTAATTGCATAGGATTGGCTTTTGTCCATGAAACAGACTTATCCTACAGAACCAATCATTTCATTTCCTGAAAAGGCTATCTAAATCAAGGGGCTTAATTTTAATTGCCAAAGTCAGTGCTGTTCTACACTATTTAAAAAAAAAAAAAATCTGTCTAGCTGATTCTGACTCATAGTGACCCCATGTGTGTAAGAGTAGAATGGTGCTACATAGGATTTTTAATGCCTGACTTTTTGGATGTAGGCCACTTCTCACTAGGCAACTCTGGATGTATTTGAACCTCCAACCTTTCAGTTCACAGCCAAGTGTGTTAACTTCTTACACCACTCAAGTGTATTGTTGTTGTTGTTGTTAGGTGCCATCGAGTCATGTCCAAGTCATAGCAACCCTATGCCCAACAGAACAAAACACCCCCAGTCCTACACCAGCTCCATGATCCTTGCCCTACTTGAGCCCATCGTAGCAGCCACTGTGTCAATCCATCTTGTTGAGGGCCTTCCCCTCTTTCATCGATCTACACCTTATCAAGAATGACCTCCTTCTTCAGGGAATGGTCCCTTCTGACAACATGACCAAAGTAGGTGAGATGAAGTCTGGCCATTCTCGCTTCCAAGGAGCATTCTGGCTGCACCTCCTCCAGGACAGATTTGTTCGTTCTTTTAGCAGTACATGGTACTTTGAGCATTCTTCACCAGCACCACATCTTAAAAGCATCAATTCTTCTTTGGTCTTCCTTACTCATTGTCCAGATTTCACATGCATATGAGGCGATTGAAAATATCATGGCTTATGTCAGGTGCACCTTAGTCCTCAGGTGACATCCTTGCTCCTCAGCACTTGAAAGAGGTTCTGTGCAGCCAACTTGCCCAGTGCTATACACCGTCTAATGTCCTTACTGCTGCTTCCATTGACATCAATTGTAGAACCAACCAATGTGAAGTCTTTGACAACTTCAATCTT
>NW_006922242.1:616613-625789 GCF_000298275.1 Orycteropus afer afer
CATGTGATTTCCAGCATCATTTCTGTCACCAAGACCAAATTTTCCAACTACCAGTGGTTCTTCTTTGTTTCCAACTTTTGCATTCCAGTCACCAGTGAAATTAACACATCCTGATTGCATGTTTGGGCAATTTCAGACTGCAGAAGCTGATAAAAATCTTCAATTTCCTCATCTTTGGCTTTGGTGGTTGGGGCATAAATTTGAATAATAGTTGTATTAACTAGTTTTCCTTACAAGTGTATGGATCTTATCCTATCATTGACAGATTGTACTTCAGGACATATCTTGAAACATCCTTTGTGATGATGAATGACACACCATTCCTCTTCAAATTGTCATTCCCAGCATAGATAACCACATGGTGGTCTGATTAAAAATGGCCAAAACCAGTCCATTTCAGCTCACTAATGCCTAGGATCTTTATGCACTCCATTTCATTTTTGACAACTTCCAATTTTCCTAGATTCATGCTTTGTGCATTCCATGTTCCAATTATTAATGGATGTTTACAGCTGTTTCTCCTCAATTTGAGTCATGCCACCTCAGCAAATGGAGGTCTCAAAAGTTTTACCTTATCTATATCATTAAGTCTGGTTCTAATCTGATAATACAGCTCTTTCCTGGACATGTTTTGAGAGCCTTTCAATCTAAGTAGCTTATCCTCCTGCACTGTATTGGACAATATTTCTGTACTATTCATAAAATTGTCCAGTAATGTATCAGAAAGTGTTTCTCTGCTATTCATAAGGTTTTCACTGGCCAATTCTTTGAGAAGTGGATGGCCTCCTCCCTCTTCCTAGTCTGTATCATCCTGTAAGCTGTTGAAACCTGTGCACCATGTGTAACCCTACTGGGTTTGAGACACTAGTGGCACAGCCTCAAGCCTCACAGCAACATGCCACCACAGCACTTTGTCCTGGTCCCCACCTCCACCCCCACATTCCCCTCTCTTTCTCTGCTTTCCCAGATTTCCCACTGCCTGGGAGGGCTGTGGCCTGGGTCCCCAGCCCTACATAGATTCCTGCCTCTGCTTCCTCATTCTGTCCTGGTCCCCCCATCCCAGCTTTTTCTCAAGTATATAGTTACCAAAAAAACAAAGCAAAACTACTGCCATTTAATTGATTCTGACTCATAGCAACCCCATTGCATTTCCAAGGCTGTAAATCTTTACAGAAGCAGACTGCCCCATCTTTCTTCCACAGAGTGGCTTGTGGGTTCAAACCACTGACCTTTTGGTTAGCAGACAAATGCCTTAACCACCACACGACCAGAGTATATAGTTAGTACCTAATAAATGTTTCATAACTGATAATAGCCTTTAGGTCATAAAAGCCAGATAATTGCCAAAAACAAGTGGGATATTTGTTGCCTTTTTTTCAAAATATATATATTTCTGTAAATATTTTTTGAAATTAAAAATAAACAATTAACTACAAACATATTTGCAAATAGCCACCATTTATCTTAAACTGAAGAGCTCTGGAGGTGTAGTGCCTAAGACACTTGACTGCTAACCAGAAGGCTGACAGTTCAAACCCACCAGCCACTCCTCGGAAGGAAGGTTGGGCAATCTACTTCCGTAATGATACTGCCTCAGAAACCCAAGGAGGGGTCACTATGAGTTAGATCTGACTTGACAGCAGTGAGTCTGGTTTGGTTTGATGGGGAAAAAATAACAGATTGAAAACTTTAAAATGAAAAATTTGAGAAACTGGATGAATTTAACTCATCAATAAGAATGTTTTCCTTACCATATCATTGACACATTGTGATTATTCCAGTTTTTTTTTTATCATGGTAAAATACATATAACATAAAGTTTACCATTTTAAAGTGTACAATTCAGTAACATTTAGTACATTCACAGTGTTGTGCAACTATTACCATGATTTTGTTCCAGAACATTTTCATCACCCCAAAAGGAAACTCCATACTTACTAAGTAGTCACTCTGCATTCCCTTCTCCCCACATACCCTGGCAATCACTAATCTCCTTTCTGTCTCTATGAATTTCCCTATTGTGGACATTTCATATAAATGGAATTATACAAATGTGGCCATTTGTGTCTGGCTTCTTTCACTTAGTATAATGTGCTTATTGCAATTTTGATAGTGTATAGCAGTATCATTTTCACATTAAAGGTCTAGATTTGATTTCCTCTGTGAATTAAAGACTCTCGTCTCTGTTTTTTGATACTTAAAAACCAGACCTTTTTTTTTTCCTCTGACAGGCCTTCAAATCATACCAAAGCCAAGATTTGCTTTGCTCAGTGTTTTGGAGCATGACTTCATGCTTCTGTTTGTTGCATGGCACTAGTTTTCAGCCTGTATCTTTTAGAAGGCCTATCAATGGCAAGTGGCATAAAGCTCAACTAATGGTGTATTAAGCAATGAGATCCATTGCCTTCGAGTCAATTTCTACTCATAGCAACCTTACAGAACAGAGTAGAACTCCCCCATAGAGTTGCAAAGGCTGTAATCTTTAGGGATGCAGTCTGCCACATCTATCTCCCACCGAACAGTGGGTGGGTTAGAACAGGCTACCTTTCAGTTAGGGAGTTCTGGTGGCATAGTGTCTAAGGCATTTGACTGCTGACCAGAAGTCTGGCCGTTCAAATCTACCAGCCACTCCTTGGAAGGAAGGTTGGGCAATCTACTTCCGTAGAGATACCACCTCGGAAATCCAAGGAGGGGTCTAGATGAGTCAGAATCTAAACAACAGCAGTGAACACCACACACCACCTTTCATTTATTGACATCAGTGCTCCTACATTAAACAATAAGAAACTTATTATCACATATATTAAAAAAAAAATCCAGAGTAAAGTTGGTTCAAGATAATTCAGCACTTACTGATACCTTCAAGGATATGAGTTTCTTTTAACTTTCTGCTCTGTCATCCTCAGCTTTTTGCAACCCACATCCCACCCTTCTTGCCACTCCAATGTTTGCAAGATGACTATGGCAGCTTCAAAACTCACCTCCCTGCAGAAGCTTATCCAGGGGCAGAAAAAAAAAAAGTAACAATTGTTCTTCTTGCTTCAATTTTATTAGAGCAGGAAAACTTTCTCAAGAGCTTACCATCAAGTGTCCTCTCACATATCATTGACTAAAGGCATGTCACAAGTTGTTATCTATTCCTGGGTTGAGCAAGGAAGTGGACTTGCCACAGCATTCACTGCTAGAATTAGGACATATCAAGTGTATTGTCAAAATACTTCAACATAATGGAATTATGTTTGTAAGGAAGGTCCTGGACAGCACAGATAGTTTGCTCTTCACTAGTGACCAAAAAAGATTGGCTGTCCAAATCCACCCAGCAATACTGCCAAAGAAAGATCTGGTGATCTATTTTTGTATGATTGTTGTTGTTGTTGTTGTTGTTATGTGCCATTGAGTCGGACCCAACTCATAGTGACCCTTCCTTGGGTTTCCGAGGCAGCATCATTACGGAAGTAGATTGCCCAACCTTCTTTCCGAGGAGTGGCTGGTGGGTTTGAACCACCAGCCTTGTGATTAGCAATCAAATGCCTTAAGCACTGCGCTACCAGAGCTCCTGCTTTGGAAACCCAAGGAAGGGTCACTTTGAGTCGGGTCCAACTCAACGGCACATAACAACAACAACAACAACACAACATTTGTATTATTATAACCATTGAAAACACTATGAAGCATAGTTATACTCTGAAACCCATGGGAATGCCGTGAGATAAAAATGGACTCTATGGCAACAGGGTTGTTTTGGGGGAGGGAGGTTGTTTTTTAGTTTGGTAGTAAGTAAGTAAGTAAGCTTAGGAAAATTGTAAGTTGATGGGCTACACATTGTGTGTGTGTGTGTGTGTGTTTTAATTGCTTTTCAACCTAATGTTCTGAATGGTTACTTAAGGTTGAATAGTCTATGACATAAAACCTGAATAACTTGATTATAAGGGATTGCTATGGCAGAGCTCTCAAAATTTACTTAACAGTAATGGTCAGCAGAAAATAAGGGCATATGTAGCTGTACAAGGATATTCTACTTCGTAGACACAATACTAGAATTCCTATACCATAGGAGCACATGGTGAAGAAGGCATTGAGTAAAGGAGATATTTTGCAAAATTTTCAGATCCTTTCTCCATAGCACTGAAGCAGCATGTTCATTGGGTTATTTACTCACAGTTCAGGGCTACTCTGACAGGTTCTATTCAATCAATTCTGCAATTGCATTGATTTTTTCTACCTACTCCCAAATTAACTACTTTTTACAGCAACTAGACTAAATCTACCAGTTGGTGTCATGTAGATACAGCCTTAATTGAACCAATAAATCTAAAGGCTCATCAATTATAGTGATGGCTAAAGAATATAGTCACTCACAATTCAAAGGAAAAAAAAAAACAAAGAACAACCCACAATGGGAGTTGTCCTCTTCCTCCTCCTCCTGTGGGAAGAGGAAACCCTTATGAAATTTGAGGAATCCTTTAACCAAGAGAATAATAAGGCATAAATCCTTGTGATAGTGAGAAGGCTGGCTCAGGAAGTAACACCATCCATGAAAGCGTCTTCTAATGTTAGCAACAGTGATTAATGGTCCAAACATGACATTGCAATGTGGCTTGGAAAAAGTTTCTACAGTTGGTTTTCATTCTTAGGGAGAACAATTTGCAGAAAGTGGAAAAGACTGTGGTGACCAACATCATTGCTTTGCCAGTTTCCTTGGCAAAGCAGTGAGCTCAGGCAAAAAGAAGACAGTGTGTTTATAACCCTTTCTCTCCTACTTGAAAACCTGAAACTGTTATCTGTGCAAGTGGTGTAAGCTGAAGTCTCTCTAACACTGGAGGATAGGTTGTTAATGTTACAATTTATGGAGTGCTTATCAGCAAACTTCAGCTTGCAGATGGCTATGGGCAAAGAACTTCATTTTTATCAGACAATTCTCTTTAGCTGGCCTTCTGCTGGTGTTGGATGTTAACATTGGCATAGCACGGTTGTCATGCACTTGGAATGAGAATAATAAAAATCCTGCGAGTGCTCTTCAGAAAATGTGCTTCTGTCACCTCTTCAGATGTCTGTCATGTCTCTTTATCACTAGGTTTTAAATCTTACATATTTCCCAGAACATATAATAATTAAACAGGAAGACCATTAACTCTTTAGGAGTCATAGAGTCTTCCAGCAAGCAATGTCAGATTTTTTTTTAAGTCTAAAATGAAGAAGTACAGAAAGAAAAATAATTCCTCTAACTATTCAGTGGCCAACTGAATGCAAATAGATCGTGATTTGGTGACTAAAAGAATTTTAGTCAGAGAAGACACTAACAATGAATCCAATTACACCAGCTATAGACATGTTTTCTTCATTTTGTTACTTTAAAAAAATAAATAAATATCCAGGAAGCCCAGTGTACCCCAATAGTTCCTTTAAAAGCAATTACCAAAAAACTTTAAATTTCAATATTGCTGCCATATTCAAATGTTTTGGAAATTGTACCTACAGAGCAATGGGCACATAAAAAAAAATCATCTCCTTTCTTTACATGCATATTTCATTTATGGAATAAAATAGAAATATCTAAATTAAGCATTCACTTTATTCACTTGGTTCTGAGTGACCTTTTTTCTCCAAAGTTACCTTCAAAGGCCAAGGTCTGACCCATCAAGTACATGTATACATTAGCATAATCTCCAAGGGCTCTTTTAAAATGAAAGTGTTGATGGTATTCTCATCACTGGGAGGAGCATAGGAATAGAAATACAAAGTTAATTTATGAATATATAATCTGATATACTTGTTTGCAAAACAACTTCACTGCTATATTGTAATGTTATTTACCATCACTCATCTGTCAGTTTGTTGTACTGTGATGGCTTGCATATTGCTATGATCCAGGAAACTCTGCCACCAGTATTTCAAATACCAGCAGGGTCATCCATGGTGAAGTCTCCAGACCATGACAGACTAGGAAGAAGGCCCTGGTAATCTAGTTCCAAAAAAAATGGCCAGTGAAAGCCTTATGAATAATAGTGGAACATTATCTGATATATGGGAGCTCCGGTAGCATAGTGGCTAAGGCACTTGACTGCTAACCAGAAGGCTGGCGGTTCAAACCCACCAGCCACTCCTCAGAAGGAAGATGGGGCAATCTACTTCCGTAGTGATACTGCCTCAGAAAACCAAGAAGGGGTTGCTATGAGTCGGGTCCGACTTGACGGCACATAACAACAACAACAATATTTAATAGAGTGCCATCTTTGTGTGCTAGGCACTCAGAATAAAACTGGGAAAGAACTTCCTCCTCAAAGTAGAGTTGACTTTAATGATGTGTATGGAGTTAAACTTTCTGAATCTTCATTTGCTGATGTGGCTCATCAAAGTGAGAAGAAACAGCTGTAAACATCCATTAATAATCAGAACATGGTACGTACGAAGTATGAATCTAGGAAAATTGGAAGTTGGCAAAAATGAAATGGAACACATAAAGACCAATATCCTAGGCATTCATAAGCTGAAATGGACTGGTATTGGCCATTTTGAATCAGATGCTCATATAGTCTACCATGCTAGGAATGAGAAATTGAAGAATGGTGTTACATTCATCATCAAAAAGAATATTACAAGATCTATTCTGAAAGTATAACTTTGTCAGTGATAGATTAATATCCATACACTTAACAGGAAAACCAATAGACTATTATTCAAATTTGCACACCAACCACCAAAGCCAAAGATGAATAAACTGAAGATTTTTACCAACTTTTGCAGTCTGAAATTGATCAAACACGCAAACAAGATTATTAGAAGGTGTAAGTTGGAAACAAAGGAGGATTGGAAGTTGGAAAATATAGCCTTGTGATAGAAATGACGCTGGAGATCTCATGATAGAATTTTGCAAGACCAGCAACTTATTCATTGCAAATACCTTTTTCAAACAACATAAACAGTGACTGTGTACATGGGCCTCACCTGATGGAATATACAGGAATCAAATTGACTACATCTGTGGAAAGAGATGATGAAGAAGCTCATTATCATCAATCAGAACAAGGCCAGGAGCTGACTATAGAACAAACTATCAATTGCTCCTATGCAAGTTCATATTGCAGCTGAAGAAAATTAAAACAAGTCCATGACAGCCAAAGTACAACTTTGAGAACATCCCACCTGAATTTAGAGACCAATTCAAGAATAGGTATCATTCATTAAACACTAATTCCTGAAGACTAGACAAGCTGTGGGATGACATCAACAACATCATACATGAAGGAAATAAAATGTCATTTAAAAGACAGAAAAGAAATAAAAGACCAAAATCAAAAGACACTCTGAAACTTGTTCTTGAATGAAGAGTAGCTAAAACAAATGGAAAAAATGATGATGTAAAAGCACTGATCAGAAGATTTCAAAGGGCATTTTAAGAAGACAAAGTAAAGTATTATAATGAAATGTGCAAAGATCTGGAGTTAGAAAACCAAAAGAGAAGCACACGCTTGGCATTTCTCAAGTTGAAAGAACTGAAGAAATAATTCAAGCCTCGAGTTGCAATATTAAAGGATTCTATGGGCAAAATGTTGAAAAGCACAAGCAGCATCCAAAGAAAATGGAAGGAATATACACAATCACTATACCAAAAATAATTGGTCAGTGTTAAACCATTTCAGAAGGTAACATATGATCTAGTATTGATGCTACTGCATGAAGAAATCCAAGCTTAACTGAAGGCATTTGTGTAAAACATGGCTCCAGAAATTGATGGAATATCCTTTGAGATGTTTCAAGAAATGGATGCAAAACTGGAAGTGCTCACTCATTTATGCCAAAAATTTGGGAGACAGCTACCTGATCAATCAACAGGAAGGGATCCATATTTGTGCCCACTCAAAGAAAGGTGATCCAACAGAATATGGAAATTATCAAACAGTATCATTAATATCACATGCAAGTAATATTTTGCTAAATATAATTCAAAAAAAGTTGCAGCAGTACATCAATAAGGAACTGCCAGCAATTGAAGCAGGATTCAGAAGAGAATGTGGAATGAAGGTGTTCTGGTTACCTAGTGCCACTCTGACAGGAATACACCACAAATGGGATGGCCTTAACAAACAGGAGTTTATTCTCTTACAGTTGGGAGGCTTTAAGTCCAAGTTCAAAGTGCCAGGCTCTAAGGGCTGGGTGAAAGCCCCTCGACCTTGGGCTTCAGCTTTGCCTCTTGCTCCCAGTCCACTGAAGCTAGAGGTATCTCTTCACTCAGGCAGCTACTGGCTGCTGAGGCTAACAAGCCCAAGGTCAACAAATAAAAAGCAAAGTCCTGATATTATCAAACCATATGGCAGGCCATTAATTCAAGTCCATTGTAAGTCCCAAGGTCAGCAGTGCGTGGCAGGCTGCTGAACAACACAGCTACATGCAGGGTCCAAGCATGCCACAAACTAGAGACCATTCCCAAAGCCATTTCTTATGTACGGGAAGCAGACCACATACCCAAAGCAGCTACTCAGCTGCTCCCAATAGATTCCACCATGTAGTTGATTACCAGTCTCATCATGGGGAATACTACATCTAGCTGTCCAGCCATTCAACCAGGGCCAGTCAAGTTGACACATAAGCTGAACTACAACAGAAGGATATCACTGCTGATATCAAATGATCTTGGGTGAAAGCAGAGAATACAAGAAAGATGTTTACCTATGTTTTATTGACTGTGCAAAGACATTCGAATGTGTGGATCATAATAAATTATGTATAACATTGTAAGGAATGGGAATTCCAGAACACTTAACTGTGTTCATGAAGAACATGTGTAGTTGTTACATGCTGTTGAGTTGTCTCTGACTCATAGCAACCCTATGTATGATAGAACAAAACACTGCCTGGTCCTATGCCAGCCTCATGATCCCTGCTATATCTGAGTCCATCATTGCAGCCACTGTGTCAATTCATCTTGTTGAGGGCCTTCCCCTTTTTCGTCGACCTTCTACTTTACCAAGCATGTTATCTTTCTCCAGGGAATGCTTCCTTCTGACAACATGGCTAAACTAGGTGAGACAAAGTTTGATCATTCTTGCTTCCAAGGAGCATTCCAGCTGCACTTCTTTCAGGACAGATTTGTTAGTTCGTTTAGCAGTCCATGGTACTCTCAGCATTCTTCACCAGCACCACAACTCAAAAGCATCAACTCTTCTTCGGTCTTCCTT
>NW_006922242.1:626794-628327 GCF_000298275.1 Orycteropus afer afer
GTAGCTGTCTTCCAAATCTCTTGGCATAGCCAAGTGAGTGCCTCCAGCGTGGTATCAGTTTGTTGAAATATCTCGATGGGTAGTCCATCAATTCCTGGAGCCTTGTTCTTCTCCTATTCCTTCAATGCAGTTGTGATTTCATCCTTCAATACCATTGGTTCTTGATCATATGCCACCTCCTGAATTGGATGAACATTGACCAATTCGTTTTGGTACAGTGACTCTGTGTATTCCTTCCATCTTCTTTTGATGTTTCCTGCATCATTCAATATTTTGCCCACAGAATCTTTCAGTATTGCAACTTGAGACTTGAATTTTTTCTTCAGTTCTTTCAGCTTGAGAAATGCCAAGTGTATTCTTCCTTTTTGGTTTTCTAACTCCAGGTCATTACACATATCATTATAATAATTGGCCTTGTCTTTTCAAGCTGCTCTTCACCAGACTTGGTTCAGAGTGACCTTTTTTCCCCAAAGGTACCTTCAAAAGCCAAGATCTGACCCATCAGGAAGAACATGTATATAGACTAAAAGGCAGTCATTCAAACAGAATGAGAGGATACGACATGGCTTAAAATCAGGAAAGGTATGCATCAGGGTTGTACTCTTTCACCATACTCATTCAATCTGCATGCTGAGCAAATAATCTGAGAAGCTGGACAATACAAAGAAGAGTGTGGCATCAGGATTAGAGGAAGACTCATTTACACCCTGCCATACACAGATAACATAAATTTGCTTGTTGAAAGCATAGAAGACTTGGAGCACTTACTGATGAAGATCAAAGGCTACAACCTTTAGTATGGATTATACCTCAACACAAAGAAAACAAAGATCCTCACAGCTACACCAATTAGCAACATCATGATAAATGGAGAAAAGATTGAAGTTGTCAAGAATTTCATCTTACTTGAATCCACAATCAACACCCATGGAAGCAGAACTCAAGAAATCAAATGATGTGTTTCATTGAGCAAATCTGCTGCAAAATACTTCTTTAAAATAGTAAAAAAAAAAAAAAGCAAAGATGTCACTTTGAGAACTAAGGTACACCTGACCCAAACCATAGTATTTTCAATTGTTTCATATGGATGCAAAAGCTAGACAGTGAAAACAAATAAAAAAAAAAAAAAGCCACTGCCATTGAATTGATTCCAACTCACAGTGAACCCCCATTGGGTTTCTGAAATGGTAAATCTTTACAAAAGTAGATTGCCCCACCTTTCTTCCATGGAGTGGCTGGTGAGTTTGAACTGCCAACCTCTGGTTAGCAGTCAAATGCCTTATGCACAGGGCCACCAGAGCTCCTTGGACAATGAAAAAGGAAGACTGACGCAGGGGACATCAAGTTCAATTGGCATAACATACTATACAAAACATTGTTCCACCTCCTACTTTAGCAAGTAGCGACTGGGATCTTAAAAGCTAGCAAGCTGCCAACTACATGCAACGATGGGTCTCTCCTCGTCCAGAGCAAAGAAGAATGAAGAGAACCAAATTCATGGAAACAATTAGTCCTAGTGACTGGTACACCATC
>NW_006922242.1:628817-640822 GCF_000298275.1 Orycteropus afer afer
AAAAAAAAAAGAAAAGAAAAAGAAAAAGGAAGACTGAAAAAGAACTGATGCCTTTGAATTATGATGTTGATGAAGAATATTGAATATACCATGGACTCCCAGAAGAATGAACAAATTTGTCTTGGAAGAAATACAGTCAGAATATTCGTTAGAAGTGACAATGGTGAGACTTCATCTCATATACTTTGGATATGTTATCAGAAGGGATCAGTCCCTGGAGAAGGACATCATGCTTGGTAAAGTAAGAGTCAGTGAAAAAGAGAAAGACCAGCAATGATATGGATTTACACAGTGGCTGCAATAGGCCCAATCATTGTGAGGAGAGCTCTGGACCAAGCACTATTTCCTTCTATTGTACATTGAGTCACTACGAGTTGGAACTAACTCAACATTGCCTAACAACAACAACAACAACAACACTAATAATGTTATTGAGTTACTTTAGAAGGCTAGTTAATGTTAAAATCTCTCTCAGACTGCTACTAACTGTCCACAACTTTAAGAATCAAATCAAAGTCAAATATTTCTCATGTTGACATTGTTGATGTATTCATTCTATTAGCAGTTTTTATCAGCTTCTTGCCTATAAACTTCTTTACTTTAGCAACAAAACACTTTAAAAGTCTTAGGTAAGAATAGTGTAATGGGAGCTGAACCAGAGCAAAAACCTATTGGGAAAACCAGTAGAAAAAAGAAAAGAAAAATTTATTAGTTTCAAGAATTTGCATAAATATGTAGTATAGAATAAGGTTAAGAGCTTTGGTTCTGGAAGTCAGGCTAGGATTCAAGTCCTGACTGTCCCGCTAAAAAAAAACTCAAAATCAAACCCACTGCCATCTAGTTGATGTCGATTCATACTAACCCCCCATTGGGTTTCCAAAGCGGCAAATCTTTACAGAAGTAGATTGCCCCATCTTCCTTCCACAGAGCACATAGTGGGTTTGAACTGCCAATCTTTTGGTTAGCAGTCAAATGCCTTAGCCACTGTGCTACCAAAGCTCCTGACAGTCACATTATTAGATGTGTAAACTTTGCCACATCAATAAGCCTTCTATCAGTGTCAATTTTCTCATCTACAAAATGGGGGCAATAGTAGTGCTATGTACCTCATTTGTGAGGATTACATGAAAGAATGCATTAAATAATAAATTCAGCCCTGGTAGTGCAACAGTTAAGCAGTCAGGTGCTAACCAAAAGGTTGCCAGTTCAAACCCACCACACAGCTACAAAAGAGAAAAACCTGGTGGTCTGTTCCTATAAAGATCACAGCCTAGAAAACCCTATGGAGCAGTTCTTCTCTGTTACATGGGGTCACTCTGGGTTGAAATCGACTTAGCACCTCACAACAACAACAATGCAGTAAAGCTTTTAGCATCATTCTGGGCCCAACAAGAAATCTTTGCTGTTTTTAATGGTTCATATAAAGCTGAATCTCTGAATGATGCATCCTTCTGAGACATGTCTATTTTCCTTACTATCCTATACTACGGTAAACTGGGTTAGGAAATAAAAATTTGAAAAGGCATGTTTAAGATTTACTTAAGAGTCAATCTATCATCTCCTAGAAATTCTCTCTCAATCAACGAAAGTATTTGCCAGCACAATACAGGACCCTCTTTGCCTGTGATGATCTCTATTCAACGTGTCCATTAAATCTAAGAGTCTAGTTTAGAATGGTCTTGATTATCAAACATCTGAAGATGAATCCACAGAGTCATATAATTCACCACAGAGAACAGAAATACCACTTACTCTTAGTGACTGGCTACGTAGGCACTATAGAAATAAAATTACATTGAAATAATATATTAAATCTCTTTGTGTTAAAATTACCATATGGATATACATAGAATATGTGTTGCAAAAGAAAATCAGGAGAAGACACTGCTCTCTCAAACAAAAGGGGTAATCACAGTTACTATCTGTATTAAATCTAAGATGTTGTGTGTATTGGTTAGGAATTTATAAACTAGTAGGTTATTTCTTTCTCACATAAAAATCTGGCTGGTTTGGAGGCTCTACAATCAAGGGTACAAATAGCTCTTTCTTGTGTTCTGATGTCTTCAAAGTAGTTTCCATTCTCATGGTTTAAGTTGGCAGCTCCATCATGTCTGCGACCTAGCTTGCAGAAAAGAGCAAAGGGGCAAGGGAAAGTCATGCCCTTTCCATTTAAGGGAAGAGCCAAGAAGTATAAGCCAGGATGTTGTATAACTCACTGCCATTTGTAAACCATTAGCCTGTATTGGCACATGGTCACACCTAGCTACAAGGAAGAATGGCGAGAACAGTCTTTATTCTGAGGGTCTTGTGCTCAGCTAAAAACTGCATTGGTGTGCAAGTAGAGGGGAATGAGTTTCTGCCACAGTGGGATACATGTGTAGGTTTGTCAGAAAATAATCATTGCGTAATGGTTCCATGAGTCATTGATTCAAATGGTACTGCAGCGTATTATTAAGCCTTTACAGAAAAGCAGTAGGCTGCATTGTTTTTGTGCATTCCGTAGTTTACTAAGTAGGTATTAAACATGAAGTTGTCTCTCATCCTAGGATAGTCTGATAGTTGCATACTCAGATTGCCAGTGCACAATTAGATGCTCTCTCTGAAATTACTTTAACCCAAATTTAGCGTCTTTCTGTCTGCTAAGCACCAGGTGTTACCAGGGAGCTGTTACAGGAAAGTCGGCTTTCGCTGAGCCAGCCCTCTGTGGTTCATTTCCATTTTTCATAACAGTCACTAAGTTCTCAGCAAAAATGGTTTCATTACAAAATCATCCAAACACACAAACATTTTAGCCTTTAAAATCAATATTGAAAATTAAATCAATCTGGGTGATTTAATAAATGCTATATTTGGGCAATCCTACTTCCGTAGTGATAACTGCCTCGGAAACCCAAGGAGGGGTCGCTATGAGTCGGGGCCGACTCGACGGCACATAACAACAACAAAAACATACCAATTAGAAGGAGCTCTGGTGGCATAATGCCTAAGGCATTTGACTGCTAACCAGAAGGCTGGCAGTTCAAACCCACCAGCCACTCCTTGGAAGGAAGACAGGGCAATCTACATCCATAGACATACTGCCTCCGAAACCCAAGGAGGGGTCGCTATGAGTCAGGACTGACTCGACAGCAGTGAGTTTTTTTTTGTTTGTTTTTTTTTTTTTTTTGGTTTATATCAATTAGAAAGGAGCTCTAGTGGCATAGTAGTTAAAACATTCAGCTGCTGACCAAAAGGCCAGTAGTTCAAACCCACCAGCTACTATGCAGGAGAAAGATGAGATAGTATGCTTCCATAAAGCTTTACAGCCTTAGAAATCCTATGGGGCAGTTCTACTCTGTCCTAAATGGTTACTATGAGGTGGAATAGACTCAATAGCAGTAGGTGTGTGTGTGTGTGTATGTATGTATACACACACACACACATACCAATTGGAGCCCTGGTGGCACAGTGGTCAAGCATTCAGTTGCCAGTTGCTAACCTAAAGGTCATCCATTCAAACCCACCAGCTGCTGTGCAGAAGAAAGATGTGGTAGTCTCTTAGAATCTACAGTCTTCCCAGAATTACAGCCTTAGAAACCTTGTGCAGCAGTTCTACTCTGACCTGTAAATATCACTATAGATAGGAATTAAATCAACTTGATGGCAATGTTTTTTGTTTTTTTGTTTTTTTTATATACCAATTAGTATTTGTGGTGGTTAAGCTTGTGTGTCAGCTTGGCTGGGCCTGGTTAGTGGCTGGGCAGCTAGATGTAGTATTCCCCATGATGAGACCGGTAATCAACTCCATGGTGGAATCTACTGTGAGCAGCTGAGTAGCTGCCTTAAGGATGTGGTCTGCTTCCTGTGTATAAGCAGCAGCTTTGGGAGAAGTCTCTAGCTTAAGACACACTTGAACCCTGCGTGTAGCTATGTCATTGTTCAGCATCCTGTCATGCTCTGCCAACCTTAGGACTTTCAATGGGCTTGAGTTAATGGCCTGCTGTGTGATACGATAATATCGAGATTGTGCCTTATTACTTGTCAACCTTGGCCTTGTCAGTCCCAGCAGCTAGCAGCTGTCCGAGTGAAGCAAAGCCTGTAGCTCCAGTGGGCCAGGAGCAGGAGGCAGAGTGGAACCTCAAGGTTGAGGGGCTTTCACCCAGCCCCTAGAGCCTGACACTTTGAACTTGGATTTAAAGCCTCCAAACTGTAAGAGAATAAACTCCTATTTATTCAAGCCATCCCATTTGTGGTATATTCTTGTTCGAGCAGTACTAGGTAACCAAAACAGTATTTCTACTAGTTTCTGAGGGTCACTATAAGAAACTACCACAAATTGTTGTTAATTATCATTGAGTTGGCTCCAACTCATAGTGAGCTTTTATGTAATAGAACGAAATATTGCCCAGTCCTGTGTTGTCTTCATAATCTCTTAAAACAATAGGAATTTATTATCTCATAGTTCTGGAGGTAAGACATCTGAAATCAAGGTGCCAGCCAGACCATGCTTTCTTTGAGAGCTCTAGGGGAAGATTCTTCCTTGTTTCTTCCAGTCTCTGGTGGTTCCTGGTGATCCTGGACATTCCTTGGCTGTAGATGCATCACTCTAATCTTTGCTTCTGTGTTCACATGATGTGCTCTCTCTTTGAGTCTCTATCTCTGTGTCTCTTCTCCTCTTTTTATGAGGATAGCTGTCATATTGGATTAAGACCCACCTTATTCCAGTATAACTTCATGGTAACTTAACTAATTACATCTGCAAAGACTTATTTTCATAAGGTCACATTCACAGGTACTAGGGGTTAAGACTTTAACATATCTTTTTGGGGGACACAATTCAATCCATAACGCCACTCATTAAAAAAAAAATCATACAAACAGATAGACAAACAGACAGATAGATAGATAAGGACCTCTGGTGCTACAATGGGTAAGGCATTTGGATGCTAACCAGAAGGTTGGTGGTTCAAAACCACCAGCTGCTCCGTGGAAGGAAGATGAGGCAATCTACTTCCGTAAAGATTTACAGGCTTGGAAACCCATAGGAGTCCCTATGAGTTGGAATTGACTCCATGGCAGTGGGGTATGTGTGTGTGTTTGTGTGTGTGTGTGTGTTTATCTTTGTTTTGTTTTCATTGAGATTTTTGTCTTTAAACTTTGACACCAATACCTGAATAGTTGACACACTCACTGGCCAAGCCCTGCCACTTGTGCAAAGCCACTCCTGCTTTTGTTCCCATCTCACCATACACCATTTCACGGATAAGCCTTGCTTCCCTACTGCCCTGTTGCCTACTTAATGCACTGCCTCAATTGCAGCTCATCTAAAGAGCTTAGAAATTCTTGGCCCTGAATTTGGAAAGAAGAGCGAATTGTTTCTGAGAGCTGAGTGCAGAGCCAATTGCTAGTCTAGAATCTGTGAATGACTCTGCATTACCTCTCAGTCTGTGCAGCAGATTGTGAATGGTGTCAAACCAGGATTCTTCTTAATCACATCAAGCTGACAACTGACTATGAGGCTAAAGCACTTTGCTCTCTTCTTCTGAGAGTGGGGGGCAAAGGAAGCCGAAGTAATTTCAATTCTCTTTCTCTGTGGGAATTGCTTTGAAAAAAAAATTAATGAAAAACAAACAAACAAAAAAAAGACTCATTTAAATAGAGCAAAGAGACTAATGGCTTTGTTGGAGTGTAGGAGGGAGGAAGGGAGATATGACAGGAGAAAGCCTTGAGGGTATGCAGTCTAATATACAAGAATGACTGTCTTTTCTAATAGCTCTTTAGATAAGCTTGATTTCAAATACAGATACACGTTTGCTGGAAGGATTGACCCTACATTGACCTCCATTTTTCACACATTGTGTCTGTACTTTGATCACCCAAGGAAATCCAGAACTCCCATAGACTTCAGTGGAGGGCTCCTTGCATTCAGATCAGAGTAATTACAGCAATAGTAATAGTGAGGACCTTAGCACTGTACCCCTGTAGAGCTGGAAAGAGGAAGAGGGGATAGCATAGCCCTAACGCAAATGCTCACACTGAAATGGAGTACAGCAAATGCATAACTTACATTTCAAGTGCATTTTAACCTATTACATAGTCCACATGGGGAGCTGGGAGATCTGAGGATAACTTTTTGACCCTATCCCCAAAGTTTCCCTTCCCTAGTTTATTTCACTGGAGTGTGTGTGAAGTGCATGTATGTGTGTGCACACACATATACACACTTGCTTGAGTGTGATCCCATGTATCCTGGGGGAGAGCATGGCTACCTTTTCACAGTCTTCCAATCTCTTCTTGCCCTTTCTCATTCTTCTCTGTCCTTTTCTTCCGTTTTGTCCTGTCCTCTAGATCCCACCTCTTGTTCTAGTGATGGTGGACCTTCAGCTCTATGAGATTTCTGCTGAATGAGTGTTAGTCTTGGCCAAATGAAAGAGGGAAGGAGGGAGAAGAGAAGGTGATGTTCTTAGTGGTCTGTGCTCAGAGAATCAGCAGAATAATAGGCTTCATACTTGCCAGATTAAAAATCCTGTGGGTAGCTCTTTATGTTAAAAGAGTATCTGTCACCTTGATCATTCCTACCTGAAATGCCAAATCCCAAGAGGCAGAGGCGCTATAGAATTGCCACTACTGCTACCAACACTGTTGCTATTACTATTGTTATCATTACTGCTGTTCCTATTTTACTACTACTGCTACTACTACTACTTGCTACTGTCATTATAATTTACTCTTATATTCTGTTCCTCACTCTGCTAAGCACTATACTTTACATTATCTCAGTTAATTCTCACAAATCCCTATAAAGTAAGTTTTCCTATTGTTCCTGTTATTTAAATGAGGATATTAATGTGTGGAGAACTTAAGTCACTTATCTAAGATCATACAGCTGATAAGTGGCAGAACTGGGATATGACATCTGAAGACTTTGAGATTTTCCAATACCTTAGAGGAAAGAGCTGGTTAGAGGTGGACTTCTCTCTACAGATAAGATGTGTATAATTATTAGTAGTTAGTGGTTAGCTTTAAGGATGGCCAGTTTCCCTTGCTTCCCTTTCTTGACTCATGAAACATATGGTGCCTCTGGGTTTTAGTGGGAATCTGTATCTCATTTTTAGTGCATGCTGCCATCTGGTAGGGACATGTACAACTGTGTGAATTTAAAGGAACAGGTCTCATCCTATCAACTCCAGCACCAGAGACCCCCTTGGGATATTTTTGTCCCACTAATTGTATCAAAATCCTTCATTACCTCAAAACATTTTTTTTCTTTTTCATTTCGTTCAAAATGGCTTCCATCCCTGAAAACACGTGGTTTCAACAAAAAATTCAAAGCAGAAAACAGTTTGGTCTTGAAAGGGTTAAAATTCTTGATTGCCTTCTCACTGTCCTCTAATGATATCCAGAATCTTTAACCTGATTTACAAAAGGCCTTCACAACCGGACCTCTGCTGACTTCCCCATCCTCACCTCTCAACACCCTCAGCTTTGTCCTCTATGACCTAGCTAAATTTGGGAGAAATTTCTTTGAAATCCACTCACTGGAGAAATTTGCTGAACTGTTTGCTTTGAAGTTACTCTGTGTGTGCTCAGGGTTATTTCAGCAATTCCATCAAGCAGACTATAAACTTCTAGGAAACAAACATGCATTTAGTCAATAAACTCAGCAGTTGCTACTCTGGTTGCCACTGAGAATGGAATGAGATAAGGAAAGGAACATGCAGTGAGATTGCTCAGACCTCCCTGAGTAGCACATTGTCACACAGTCTGTGATGGTGGAAGGGTGATTGCTAAGGTAGTATCTAAAAGGAGCACCTGACCCAGACTTGAGAGTTCCAGGAGGACCTCCTTGAAGAAGAAATGTCTACAGTGAGACTTTTAGTACAAATGAGATTTGGTCAGTGGGGGTGGGGTGGGATGGTTGCGAGAGGTAGGGTACAGTGCTCCAAGCCGAGGAAACAGTACACAGCAAACTGGAAGCCAGAAAGAGCTTAGCTGGCTGCAGAAATGGAAAGAAGTTCAGTATAAGTGGATGTGCCAGCAAGGCAACGGCTGTGGAGAGATGAGGCTGGAAAGGTAAGCAAGGGCAGAGCATAAAAGTTCTAAAACCAGAGTTGTACGTCATCCATATGACAATGGGCCACTTTTAATCTTACAAAGTTTTAAGTGGGAGAGTGACAAGGCCCAATCTGCATTTTTGAAAGATTGCCATGTTCTCTATTTCTTTTGCATTTTCCTACGTGCTGTTGAATACAGTTCTTCATATATGGATTTAAAGACACATGTGCTCAAATAGCTAGCTGTCCTAAGGAAGATTGAATTTGCATTTTCTTCCTCAGCTCTAGCTAGAAAGGGACCAGAATGTTGCCTCCATCCCTGAGGCAGAAATCCTCCCCACCAGTCAGGAAAGGCCACCAGAAGGTACTCAGGGCATCTGCCTTTGTCAGCTGCCTTTGGTCAGCTCCAACCCCTGGAAACCTTACGAACAGCAGAATAAAACATCACCAGTCTTGCACCATCTTCATGACTGTTGGTATGCTGAGTCCATCTGCCCTTAGGATACCATATTGTCAGGTGGGTGGAAACAATCAGCCCTTTTTCTTCAGATCTAATGAGGAAACCTGCAGGGATGTGTAATAGACCCTGAAGGCATTCAAAAGGTAGCAGAAGGGCTCTATTGTGCTGTTGTTGTTAGGTGCCATTCAGTCATCTCTGACTCATACTGACCCCATGCACAGCAGAATGAAACACTGCCCAGTCCGGCGCCAGCTACACAATCCTTGCTATACGTGAGCCCATCACTGCAGCTACTGTGTCAACCCATCTCGTTGAGGGCCTTCCCCTCTTTCATCAACCCTCCACCTTACCAAGCATGACATCCTTCTCCAGGGAATGGTCCCTTCTGACAGCATGATCAGAGTAGGTGAAACGAAGTCTGGCCATTCTCACTTCCAAGGAGCATCTGGCTGCACTTCTTCCAGGATAGATTTGTTAGTTCTTTTAGCAGTCCAGGGTCCTCTCAGCATTCTTCACCAGCACCACAACTCAATAGCATCAATACTTCTTCAGTCTTCCTTATTCACTGTCCAGCTCTCACATGCATATGAGGCGATTGAAAATACCATGGCTTGTGTCAGGTGCACCTTGGTCCTCAAGGAGACATCTTTGCTCTTCAGCACTTGAAAAAGGTCCTGTGCAGCTGATTTGCCCAGTGCTATATGTTGTCTGATGTCCTGACTGCTGCTTCCATTGTTGCTGGCTCTGTTGTAGCAGGTCTATAATTAAGCAGGTCAATTTTTCCTTTAAGGAAAAGTTCTGTGTGTGGGGAGAGAGCAGTGAGAGTTTGAGTCCCCACAGTGAGGGATAATATCAATATCAGCCAATACTTATATAGGATGTACTACATGCCAGGTGCTGTTGTAAGAATGCTACATATAGGAGCTCAGTTAGTCCTACCTGTGAGAGGGGGACCCTTGTTAACTCTATTCTTCAGATAAAGAAACTAATCATGTTGTTGTTGTTGTTGTTATGTGCCGTCGAGTCAAACCCGACTCATAGTGACCCCTGACTCCTCCTTGGGTTTCCGAGGCAGTATCACTATGGAAGTAGGATTGCCCAACCTTCCTTCCGAGGAGTGGCTGGTCATAGAGATTAAATAACTAGGCCAGATCACAAAATTGATGAGTAGCAGTGCTGGGACTCAAAGCTATACTTCCAGAGCCAACTATGCCCTACATCCCCAGCCCAGCCTGTAGCCTGGGTGGTACCTTCATGAGAATTGGAGGCTCAGCCACCCCCTCATTCCCATGTCAGGTCCAACCCTCCCAGCCCAGCCAGGACTCTGTCATTGGTGCCCCCACCCTTGGCTGCCAGAGAAGACACCACTGTCTAGTTCCCTAGTCTCTGTGTGGATTCTGGAAGTGGGACTCTGACCCCACACTCTGGAGACAAACTAAACACTAATTTACTGTGAGCTGAAGGAAAAGGAAAGCTCTTCCCAGTTTTGTTCCTAAATTATTCGTATACCTTGTTTACTTCTTCATTCCAAGTTCTCTGTTCTGATGTCATAGACGCCTTCACTGATCACTTATCTAAAATACACACACGCACATACATTCATACACATACTTTACTCTTTATTCCCTCCCTGGTTTATTTTTCTTCGCTGTGCTTATCACTAGCTGAAATTACACATTATATGTATTGTTTACTTGGTTATTGTCATCTCCCTTGCTATAACATAAATTCCAGGATGAAAAGGATTTGGTCTTTCACTACTAGAGTCCCAGATCTTAGACTCTAGTAGTGTGGTAGCAAAAGGAGCCTTTCAATAAATATTTTTAAGTTAATTAAGTAATTGAAGGGTAAATGAATTCATTGTTGACCACCTTCTGAGTCTCAGCTGTACTGTGACTGCTTGTAGTTGCGGAAAAATAAATCCCTTCCCTTCTCACCTTGTTTTCACTTATTCCCTTCTTCAGCTCTATCTTGTAGATTTATTATTATTATTATTTCCTCCTAACCCCTTATTTCTGTGTGTCTATGTTGGTTTCCTCCAACTCGATTCTTTCTCTGTGGGGAAGGAGAGTTGTGTCTATTTTGGCACTATTTCTCAGTGATATCCTGCATGTAACAGAGGAACTGACTCTAAACATTTCACAGATTTTCCTCCCACACCAAAGTGAGCTATGTAATTCCAGCATCATAGAGTGGGTCAGTGAACTCTTTCGTTTGGAGTTCTGTCCAGCTGATTGTTGGAGATCTGTCCAGAGTTTGTCCAAAGATAACCAGGGAGGTTTGGAGAGGACACAAAATGAATGAAAATCCCAAGGGAAGCCATTCTTCTGATATCAGTGAGAATCAAAACAAACCTGTGTAGGATTTGCCTACAGGGAGGCTCCACTTCCTGTGGTAAAAGGCAACTTCCCCTGGTCAGGAGAGGGGAACACTCCTGCCGCGCCCTGCTGCTGACTTCTTCCCACTCAGCTGTCAACTGTCTCCTCAATTCCTTTATCCCAAACAAAGTCAGTCACAGGAGACAGAACAGGGTAAGAGACATTGGCCAGCTGGACTTTGGCCATAAAAGGAAATGCAGTGCACAGTTCTAAAACAAGGGAAGTAGCCTTATCAAATTGTCATTGTTTTTCTCATTCTGGATTCTTCTACAACAAATTTTGCTTGCAAAAAAAGGAAAAATAGCAAGGTATTATCTTCATGTAAACACTAAAACAAAAGGGGTGCTCCCTAGAAGAAAAGAATACCAATGGAAGAATCCAACTTGGGAAAGTTTCTTTAAGATTATTCAACATCTGAACATCCAGAAAGCATAGTAAATATTCATTAATATGTCAAAATAATTATTTAAAAAAACACATTTTTTTCAGGTTTATGTGAATCACTGAGAATGTTATATAAATAAGATGGTAACTAAAATAAATTTTTGTTTTTATTTGCTTTTCTTATCTTACTTTTTGAAATGTCTTAGATCAGAATTAGCCAAATAATATCCTCAGGTCATCACTCCAAATTATTAGTTTATACTCAGAGAAAATATCTTATTCAATACCTATGTTTGAAAAAAAATCCTAAATAACTTAAGACATTCAGACTTGTTGCCTTATAATTTTATTTTTCTTCACCCACAAAATTCCTCTTCTTCATAATAAACTTTCTATCACCAACAATAATATTTACTGAGGAGCACCTCTCTGTGCAGAGCACCATGAGAAGCGTTTTCATCTTAGATGGCAATCGTTCAGGTCAATGTGCCTTGGAAGCCACAAATGGTCAGAAATACCTCCTTGTACATTGGGTGTCTCTTGGATTGTGTCTTAAAAATTTTTTTTTTTCAGATTGACTTTATCACACACCTTTTGAATACTGGACTCTCCACAAAGCTTTGTTGTTGTTGTTGTTGTTGTTGTTGTTAAGTGCCGTCGAGTCATTTCCGACTCATAGTGACCCCATGCACAGCAGAACAAAACACTGCCCTATCCCGCGCCAGCCCCACAATCCCTGCTATACTTGAG
>NW_006922242.1:641867-658129 GCF_000298275.1 Orycteropus afer afer
CAAATCAACTATGACTCACTGAGATTCATATGATAGAGTAGAACTGCCCCATAGGATGGTCTTGGCTATAATGTTTATGGAAGCAGATTGTCAGATCTTTCTACTGGGGAGCTGCTGGATGGGTTCAAGTCCCTGACCTCTCAGTTAGCAGCCAAGTGCTTAACGCTTGTGCGACCTCCTCCTACAAAGCTTTACCATGTCTCTAATCAGGGTACCTTTTTCTATTTCAACAGCTTTTTTTTTTTTTTTCAAAAATGCAATAGGGACAACATTAAGAAATACTTAAGTTGTCAACACCCTTTAAAAATTTATATCCTCAAAGTAGAGTGAATATTAAGTAATCATATTCATTCAAACCCCAAATATAAAAGTCTTCTTATATTACATCTTTGAAATATCAACATTCTATGAAAATATTTTGGTCTCAAGAGCTTTTAAAACTAGGACTTATTTAGATATAGCAATAACTTTCACCTTTTATTCTAAACTAATAGTCCTTTAGTCATAGTCTCCATGTCTAGACAAAACAGAATAATCATCAGACTCAATCCAAGATCTTTTTCACTCTGAGGATCACTTGCTTGCAAGATGTGAAAAGGAAAAGGTTGCAGGCTCAGACAAGTCATTCTGAAAGTTTTGATCTATTTTTGTTTTTTGCAATCAGTTGGTGCAAATACCCAACATCTTATTCATCTGCCACACTAATTTCAGGTACACAGCTGCCCGCTGCTCATTTTGTTAAGTTTGCTGATGAACATTTTCCACCCAGAAGTAAGAAGGGCTTGTATACATATAATTGCCTAACTACATTTTATATATGACCTTTTTAAAACTCTAATCAGTAATAATTTTAAAGCTTTAAAACAAAATGTGTATGAACTGTTGTACGGAAAATGAATTTGCTCTGTAAGCTTCCACCCCAAATCACAATTAAAAAAAAAAAAAATTAAAGTTCTAATGGTTGTAAACCAATCCTTTGGAAAACAGAATGGTTTCAGACTTTAGATGGTATTTTAAGTGAAAAATAAAGAATAACTAAGGAAGATAAAATAGACAAAACAGGACATGCTTTGCTTGCCATTTAAAAAACAACTTTTATTTTACTCTTTCGTGTTATTTGAGTTTCATTTTACTGTGTGCATGTGTCACCAGGCAAAAAGAATTATTGATGTTGTTAGGTGCCATCCAGTTAATTTCAACTCATAGTGACTCTATAGGACAGAATAGAACTGCCCCATAGGGTTTCTAAGGCTGTCAACATTTACGGGAGCAGATCACCAATCAGGTCTTTTCTCCCACGGAGCTGCTGGTGGGTTTGAAGTACCAACTTTCAGTTAGTAGCCAAATGCTTAACCACTACACCACCAGAACTTCTTAAAAAATAATTAGAACTTTTAAAATCAATGATTTATCTCAATTGTTTTGTTCAAGGGTTAGCAAAACAGAGTACATATGTCAAAACAGTCAATGAGAGGACGTTACTGGTACAACCAAGGCCAACCTTAACTTGCTTGTGAGCTCTAAATATTTCATTGGAAGCTTCTCTTAGGACCTTTGTTCTCTATCTCTCATTCTCCTAGGCACCCCCTACACCCACCAGCCTCTCCAATCTCTATTTTGGGCCTCTTGCTTGCTCTCATTGAATTGTCCACTAATCCCTGCTAATGTGTTTAAAATAAAGTATATACATATAAATATATACATACACACATACTCATGTGAGTGTGTGTTTAAAGCAGTGGTTCATTCTAGAACCCCCTTTATAGGGGTATGAGGAGGGAAGCCCTGGTTGAAATGGGATTTTAGTTCCTCTTTGACCTCATAGAGCATGGATCAGAGGCATGGCAAAGAGTGAGTAAATTTGTATGTATGTGTCAAAATACAACAGGGGCTATCAATATGGTTACTAAACAATGCTTGATTATTCATTTAATCAGTTAGCAACATGCTAACAAATGTCTATTATGTATTAGACATTGTGCTAAGAGGTAAGGTTACCAAAAAAAGGGAGTGGGGGGGGGGTAAGTCCTATCCTGGAGTAGTTCATGTGCTAGCATGGAAGGAAGGTATGCAACAAATTAAATAATTGCAGTTCCTTGTGCTACATCCCAGAAGACACATGTCCTTGAAGGATTTTAAATAGGAAAAAACGTGCATTTGTAAATAAATACCTCTCCAGTAGCACCATGAAAGTCTAAATACCAAATCAAAGAGGACACTCTGACAAAAAGCCCAGGCCAGAGCTGATGAGGGTGGGAGGTAAGGCAGTGGCAGTGGAAATAGCCAGAAAGACACTGATTCGCATACTGAATGAGTTATCAATAAAATATCAGATAATATTCTTCCCACATGGAGAAAGGGAGATGCATTATCACCCTCTGGTGGCTGACCACAAAACGGAATAACTAATATTGCAATCTGTGTATGTATGTTTGTATATGGTTCACTGCCATTCTAAAAGATGACTGCTGACAGAGCTGTTAATCTTCAAGTGTGTAATTGAAAAAGCAGGAAAAAAATATTTTTTTTTTATGCAGCCCTCTATCTGTAGTCTGTTCCAACCTGTGGCCATACGTATACTTTATGAATTTTAGAGACCAATTAGAACCTTGGTTGTGTCATATAACAAGTGGTTTTACTTGCTGTTTTTAATTTCTAGCATGTCATCCAAAACCAAAAACACACTCACTGCTGTTGAGTCAATTGCAACTTATAGCGACCGCTCCTTGGGTTTCCGAGGTGGTATCTCTATGGAAGCAGATTGCCCAGGCTTCCTTCCAAGAAGTGGCTGGTGGGTTTGAACCACCAGCCTTCTGTTTAGCAGTCAAATGCCTTAGGCACTACACCACCACTACTAAGTCATCAGGATGTATTAGAATCTCAGTCAGAATTTCTTGGTTCTACTTCCAGTTCTGCCTCTTACTACCTGGGTGATGTTGGACTGGTGAGTTATCCTCTCTACTCCCTGATTTTCCCACAGATGAAATGATTCTAGGGGACCTCTCAATTCTAAAGTGTTATGTGTTATTTGCACAGCCAATTAGCCTTTCTTCTCTCTTGTCTGGCAAAATGGGCCATCCAGTAGTGGTGCCCTTGCCTCTTTGTTTATTCATAATCATCAGTTGTGTGTAATATAGATAGATTGCTTGCCTACTGGTAAAGTTGTGTTCAAGGATGGTTCATAATAGCTATCAATGAAACTCTTCAATAATTGAGCTATTATTGCTTTGTTTCCGTTGTTGTTAGATGCCATCAAGTTGATTCTGACTCATAGCAACTCGGTGGAACAGAGTAGAACTGTCCCACAGGGTTTTCTCAGTTGTAATCCTTATGGAAGCAAATCATCAGATCTTTCATTCAAAGAGCTGCTGGTGGGTTCAAACCCATTACCTTTCAGTTAGCAATCAAGTGCTTAACCATTGCACCATCCAGGCTCCTAATTAGATAGCCCACAATTTAGTCATAAAGTTAGTCAGATTTCCATTTTGCAAAATACTATTATTATGTGCCCATACATGCTCTTTATCAGTCTCAAACAAACAAACAAACAAACAAAAAAACCATTTTACTCAATCAACCATCTAATTATTTACCAATCAATGTTGAGATTGTTGTTTTAAAGGATATTTAACAGAATTAAAATATTTTAAACGAGAACAATAACGACCACTGAAAACAACTAATTCTTAGAAGATTATGGCACACAATAAATCAAATAATGCCCCCTCAAAAAATGTATTTACATATAGGAAAATTTGCCACACCGTGGTAAGAAGTAAGAAGAATGCTGGTATTAACACATGCATTCCTGGTGGCTCAAATGGTAAAGCACTGGACTACTAACTGAAAGGTTGGCAGTTAGAACCCATGCAGAGGTACCTCAGAAATACAGCCTGGCAATCTGCTTCCAAAAGGTCACAGCCTTGAAAACCATGTGGAGTAGAGTCTAATCATCACCTATGGGGTCACATTAAGCTGGAATTGGCTTAATTAACAATTAACCTTACTAAACTGAACACAGCTTTATAAAGGGAGTGTGTACTTTATATATGTTATTTCCCAAACTCCAACCCAAAGCTTAGAAACATAATAGAGAGCTTTTTCCCTATTTTATTTATGTTGCACTGATAATTTGAAATCCTTTAAATACTTAGAGCAAGCATGAAAATGACTGATTCCATTCCAGGTTTATGATCTTTATATCAAATTAAAGCAGAACCTTCCTCTTTTTTCATTTAAGTTTCTTCAATTTGTCACATTTAATTCCTCCATTCAGAATTAAAGGAGAAAAGGAGATAAATAAGAAATTAAGTTTCAACAATTTTACAGATCTCCATTTTTTTCTGTCATGAATTGCTCACCAAGACAAAATTTTAAAGACCAAGGATGGTGTGAGAAAATGTTGTACCACTTACTTTTCTCAGTTAGTATTTACTGTGTTTGTTCTGCCTTGTCCTGACTCAGTCAAATCACCTGGAAACATGCAAGGATATCTAGCTTATGTTTTCATTAATAAAAGAGAGTTTTTAAGTTTCCTGGATTCTAATGCTGAATGCATTTGATGGAATGAAAAGTAAGTTATGTTACAAATTAGAGAAGGAGCAGGAACCTGCTAGATCCAAAGTACATGGCTTGTTTTGGGCTTAGAAATCATTTTGACGCCGTAAGTGTTTCAATTTGAAGTCTTCCCTCCAAGGTGTTTGTCAAGTTAGGTAAAAAGAGAAGTGAAAAATCACGTTAAGACTATGTGTACATGTATGTATAGCTGGGAATACTGCCTCCCATTGCTTCAAATGTTGCAGGGAAGTTCTTTGCAGGGAAGCCCAATTCCTTGACTGGAAAGAACTGCTGAAAGGATGTGCTGGAGTTTGTTAGCAGCTAAGAAACCAAATGAATTAGACATAATTCTAATCAAGATCTAACACCAATTTACAGAAAATATGGAGAGGAATGTGTTAAACAACATGGGACTCAATCAGTAGACTACACATTCTGGGAAAATGTAATACAAGCAATCTGGTTTTTCAATAAATAAACATCAAGGCAAAAAGAAGAGATGGGGAAGGGAACTCATAGATTAAAAAGTGTTTAAGAGACATAACAACTGCAATTAATTTATCTAATTTTGGAACCGGCAGTGCCTGGGTGTTGCAAATGGCTAAGGCACTCAGCTGCTCACTGAAAGGTCGGAGGTTTGAGTTTACCCAGAAGCACCTTGGAAGAAAGGCCTGGTGATCTACTTTAAAGATCACAGCCGTTGAAAACCTTATGGAGCACACAGTTCAACTCTGGCACACATGGGTCATCATGAGTCAGAGTCATCTCTACAGCAATTGTTTTTTATTTTGGAGCCCGATCCAAACAAACCATAAAAATGCTTTGAGGCAATTGAGAATATTTGAACCCTAACTGGCTATAATGTAAAGGATTATAATGTAAAGGAAAAAATGTTGATTATTTTAAGCATGAGAATGGTAGTGTGGTTATATTTAAAAGAAAGAATCTTTATCTCTCAGAGCAATATCCTGGAATGATTAGATTTGCTTCAAATAATGTGGGAGAGGACTACGTGGGGGGATGGATATATATGGTTCAAGATTGGCCATGAATTAGGAATTGTTAAAATTGAGAGATGGGGACACAAAAGTTCAGGGTACTGTTCTCTCTATTTTTTGTATATGTTCAAATTTTTCAATAATAAGTTTAAAAGAAAAAATAATAAGGGATTGACAGAGTGTTAGGGAGTACGAAGATGGGGATAAGGCTTATTGTTGTTGTTGTTGTTATGTGCCGTCGAGTCAGACTCGACTAATAGCGACCTCTCCTTGGGTTTCTGTGTTGGTATCAGAAGTAGATTGCCCAACCTTCCTTCCGAGGAGTGGCTGGTGGGTTTGAACTACCAGCCTTCTGGTTAGCAGTCAAGTGCCTTAGGCACTACGCCACCAGACCTCCTGGGGATAAGAGTAGGAGTGGGAATTGTTGTCACTACTTTAAAGAGCTATTTGGCATTTTGAAATAAAGTAGACTATGAGCAAAGCTATAACCCTGCCATTCCTCTCCTAGATACTTAGACAATTGTAGTTCAGAGAGGCTAGATTACCCTGAAAATAACTTTTTTTGAAGTTTTTATTGTGATTTGGGTGAAATTTTACAAAGCAGGTTTATTTTACATTCAACTGTTCATACACATTTTGTTTTGTGATACTGCTTACATTCCCTCACCTCCCACTTCCTCCCTGTAGTTACCCTTTCCCTTGTCCTTCTTGCCTATGCATTCCTGTCTCCCTACTTTCTCCCTGTGCAAGTGCAGCCTTTCTGATCTCCCATGGTTGATTGTTCTAAGGAGTACCTTTCCCTGATATAGATGTTCAGCTCATGTTGTTTTTGCTGTTATGTACTTTCGAGCCAGACCCAACTCATAGCGACCCCTCCTTGGGTTTCTGAGGCAGTATCACTAATGGAAGTAGATTGCCCAACCTTCCTTCTGGTTCATTTCAGAGACCTATTGTATAGCTGAGAGTTAAGTCACCGGAGTGAGTTCAGTTCCAGGCCCAAGGGTGACTTGGAGCCATAGTCTCAGGGGTTTCAGTAGTGTCTATTAGATGAGTAAACCCGGTCTTTTTTATGATTTTGAGTTTTGTTCTATACTTTTCTCTCATTCTATCTAGAATCTCTTGCACTTTCCAAGTGGTTGACATTGGTAGCCAGGTACCATCTAGTTCTTCTGGTCTCAGGGCTATACAGGTTGAGGTTCTCATGGTCCATAAGTCCTTTGGACTGTTTCCATGCATCTTCGATTCTCCTCATTCTTCTTTGCTCTAGACATGGAGGGACCAATAATTGCCACTTAGATGGCTGCTTTCAAGCTTTTAAGATCCCAGTTGCTACTCACTGAAGTAAGATGTAGAACAATATTCTTGTATACCATGTGCACCAATTGATCTTGATGTCCCCTGTGACTATGGTCCCCAGCCTGCAGGCCTAGCAACCCACTCCCTCAAGGTGCTTGTTGTAGCTAATAAGCCTCCTGACTTTGTCTCTTGTTATGTTTAAACTGCTTATGGACATTTTTATGTTGTTGTTATTGTTAGGTACCATCGAGTCAGCTCTGACTCATAGTGACCCTATGTGCAATAGAACAAAACACTGTCTGGTCCTGCACCAGCCTCATTATCCTTGCTATACCTGAGCCCTTTGTTGCAGCCACTGTGTCAGTCCATCTCGTTGATGGCTTTCTCTTTTTTTGTACTGCTCGGAAGGAAGGTTAGGCAATCTACTTCCATAGTGAAACTACCTCGGAAACCCAAGGAGGGGTCTCTATGAATCAGGTCCAACTCGATGACACATAACAACAACAACTGCCAAACCTATGTACTGTCATGAATTTATTTCCATTTGCCTATACATACCTGTCTGGGAGCTCTGGGGTCGACTCGACGGCAAATAACAACAACAACATACATACCTGTCTACCTATATATGCACCTATAGATTCGTATTTGCTATTACTGAAAATGCAGTATTATATTTGGAATAGTGTTTGCCTTTATTGTCTATACCTCTTGTGCACCACTCTGTGTCTTCCTTTTCCTTAGTGGTATTGTACTAAAAAAAAAAAAAAGAAAGAAAAAGAAAACGAAAAGCTCACTGCCATCAAGTCAATTCAACTCATAGCGACCCCTCCTTGGGTTTCTGAGGCAGTATCACTAAGGAAGTAGATCGCCCAATCTTTCTTCTGAGGAGTGGCTAGTGGGTTTGAACCGCCAGCCTTCTGGTTAGCAGTCAAATGCCTTAGGCACTATCCTGAGATTGTGCTAGTCACAAGCTTTTGTTTTATTTCTTTCCCTTTCATCCATATTAAACCTGTATCTTAATTATTCCTCTATTTTCCCACCATTCCTCTCTCATCCTATCCCTGGTAACCAACAAAGAAAGTTTCCTTCCTTGTGTAAACCTTTTCCTGACTTTCCACAATAACAGTTTCCTACAATATATGTCAGGAGTTCTGGTAGTGTAGTGCCTAAGACACTTGACTGCTAACCAGAAGGCTGGCAGTTCAAACCCACCAGCCACTCCTCAGAAGGAAGGTTGGGCAATCTACTTCCGTAGTGATACTGCCTTGGAAACCCAAGGAGGGGTCGTTATGAGTCAGGTCCAACTCAACGGCACATAACAACAACAATATATGTCTTTCTGTGACTGACTTATTTCACTCATAATGTCCTCCAAGTTCATCCATGTTATGAGGTGATTCACTGATTCTTCATTATACTTTAATGTTGCATTGTATTCTATTGTATGAATGTACCATAGTTTAGTTATCTATTCATCTGTTGATGGGCACTTAGGTTATTTCCATCTCTTTGCTATTGTAAATAGTGCTGCAGTGAACATGAGTGTGCATATATCTATTTGTATCCCAGATTTCAACTCTGTAGGATATATTACCCTAGAAATAAATTTCAACTTCCAGTCTGCTAAAGGGGCAAGGAGACTGCATCTTCTGACCTCCTCTAACCCCACAAGAAGAAGACAGAATCACCATTAGTAGCCCAAGGCCTATCCCTGCGAGGCCAGACATGCCGCCTCCCTTCAGCCCTTTCACCAACCATTCCTCCTGCAGCACCCACCACCTCTCTGCTGGGTTCAATAATTCGCTGCAGTGGTCACACAGAACTCACAGATTATGGGATTTATTAGGGAAGCACCAGGTTAAAGTTCAAATTCAGGTAAAATGCTCAGTCTTTCTCAGCCTGCCGTCTCTCAGCCAAAATTCTCTCTCCCAGCAGCACGTGTCTCTCGGTATCTCTCTGTCAGCAATGTTTGTCTCTCGGTGTTTCTTTCTCAGCAGCATGTGTCTCTCAGGAGCCCATTTCTCTCAGCAACACATCTTCCTCAGCCAGCAGTTAAAGAGACTCCTTCTGCCTCTAGGAGGGCTTCTTTTGAGCCTGGCAGAGTGGCCAAACTAACCAATCATAACATCAGGAATTCTATACACCTGAGAGAAAGAGAACTTCCTGGAACATTGCTTTGTGCCACCCTCAACAGAAATACCCCAGGTGGATAACTTTGACAATCAGGAGCTCCTTACTTGCTCAGGGCAAATTGCACCTTGGAGTTTACAAAGACTTATGGCTTTGTAAAAGCCAAACCAGGTAATTTATCACACTGCACAGTCCATTGCATTCTCATATTTTTGACTCATTGACTCCTATAAGAAATAACATAGCTACATTTAATGGGGAAATGTGAAGGTAACCTGGCTGCAGTGACCTTAGTTATCATTTTTTATGTTTTGTTGTTGTTCAGAAATATTTGAGGCACATAAAATATGTAGATTTCTAGAAATATCTCACACAACAAATTTTAAACAAAAACTTGTATTCTATGTGACAGTAAAAATTAGAAGCAACATAAGTATCTATCAACAAAAGAATGGTGAAAATATGGAGCAGTCAAAGGATTACTATGCAAAAGTGAAAATTAAGGAAATGACATCAACATGGCTAATTCTCAAAAACATAATGTTGAATGAAAAAATGGAAATTGCAAAAAGATAAATTCAGTACAATAAGTGACAAAGACTAAAATGAAAGAAGTGAACTCTAAAGGCTAGGGAGGTTATATTATGTGCAATTGAGTCGGATCCGACTCATAGCGACCCCTCCTTGGGTTTCCAAGGCGATATCACTGCAGAAATAGATTACCCAACTTTCCTTCTGAGGAGTGGCTGGTGGGTTTGAACCGCCAACCCTCTGGTTAGCAGTCAAGTGCCTTAGGCACTACACTGCTAGAGCTCCTAAAGGCTAGGGAGGAAAGGTACTGAAAACCTTTGGGAAGAATACATAGAGTTCCAGTGTCCCTATAGTCTTTTATTTTTTAAGTGAAATTGTCAGTGTATTTATGGTTGTATTATTGCTGCTGTTTTTTGTTGCTATTGAGTCAGTTTTGACTTATGGCAGCCCTATGTGTGTATATTAGGACTGCACCATAGGGTTTTCAAGATTTGACCTTTCAGAAGCAGATCATCAGACCTGTCTTCCAAGATACCTCTGGGTGGGTTCGAATTGCCAACTGTTCAGCTAGTAGTCAAGTACTTAACTGTACGTGCTACCCTGCGACTCCACTGTTGTATTATTATTTATCCTAATTTGTATTCTTGGTGTATTTAGTAATAAAGCAAAAGAAAGGAAAACTTTGGGCAAGATGATGCCTCTTCAATTGAAAATTACCATGGCTTGAGTCAGGCACACCTCAGTCATCAAAGTGACATCTTTGTTTTTATAGCCCTTGGAAGAGGTCCCTTGCAGCAGATTTGCCCACTACATTGCTTGATTTCCTGACCGCTGCTTCCAGGGGTGTTGACTGTGGATCCAAGTAAAACAAAATCCTTGACAACTTTAATGTTTTCTCCGTTTATCATGATGTTGCTTTTTGGTCCAGTTGTGAGGATTTTTTTTTCTTTATATCAAGATTGTAGTCTTTGATCTCCATTGGTAAGAACTTTGTCTTCTTCACTTTTAGCAAGGAATTCTGTATCATCGGCATGCTGCAGATTGTTAATAAATCTTCCTCCAATTCTCATGTTGTGTTCTTCTTCTTAGATTATTTGCTCAGCATACAGTTCAGGAGGCTAGAAGGCTGGAATCAAGGCACCAGCTCTTGGAAAAGTCTCTTTCTCTCTGTCTGGTCTTGGGGAAAATCCTTGTCTCATCTTCTCTAGCCCAGGCATTCTTCAGTTCCTTGGAGATCTCCAAACAGCATCTATCCTTCCCCCATTTGTGCTTGCTTCTCTCTGTGCCTAACCTTCTCTTTTTATAATTCAAAAGTCATTGTTGTTCTTTTGCACATACAGTACTGTGTTGTCAGTGATGGCAAACAATGATATACATGTGGATGAATGAGTGGACAGGCTGAACTATTAGGTATATCTATGCAGGGGAGAGTGTGTCCAAGACCATGTATAGGGTTGGCAGATAGTGTTTCTACAAGTGTATTTGTATGTTATGTAAGAATTTCCAGGTATCTAGTAGAGCTGACAAGGAAGATTATAGTCACTTCTTGGCCACAGCCAGCTACCCAGAGGGAGTGAGTAGTTGGACCTGTGCACTCAGGACCATGGTCGCAGGGGACATCAAGCTCAATTGGCATAATATACTACACAAAAACGTTGTTCCACATCCTACTTTGGTGAGTAGCAACTGGGATCTTAAAAGCTTGCAATAGACCACCTACATGCAATGATGGGTCTCTCCTTGTCCAGAGCAAAAAAGAATGAAGAAAACCAAAGATGCATGGAAACAATTAGTTTAAGAGACTGATACACCATGTGATCCTCAAAAGAACTAGATGGTGCCTGGCTACCACTGTCAACCACTCGGAAGGGGATCTATGTAGGAGATCCTGGATAGAGTGGGATAACAATGTAGAACAAAACTCAAAATCATTAAAAAAAAAAAGACCAGGTTTGCTGGTCTGATAGAGCCTGGTGGAATCCCTGAAACTATGGCCTCTTGGTGTTCTTCAGGTGGAATTGAATCCACTGTTGTGGCTTCCAGCCAGCAAAAGACAGGCATATGAGCTGAACATTTACATTATGTAGATACACTCCTTAGAGAGATCAGTCATGGGAGAATAGAAGGGCTGGGTGTGCACAGGGAGACAGCTGGGGGACAGGAGTGTGTGAGAGGGAAGGACACAGGGAAGAGGTAACTATGGGGAGGAAGTGGGAGCCATTACATTGTAGGGAATTGCAGTCAATGTCATGAGACAAAGTGTATGTGAGCTGCTGTATGGAAAGTGAATTGCTCTGTAAATTTTCACCCAAACCACAATAAATTTTTTTTTAAAAAAAAAGATGATGCCTCTTGCTCAGCTCCAGTGATGAACTGGGTGGAGGGGGAGTATGTGGAAGGACAGAGGCCACAGCCAGCTTCTCACACATTCACTCATCAAATAAAGCTTATCTTATTTCTTATAGAGCCAGAGATGTTTTTTAAAAACCAAAAGGTAGTTTTCCTGGGAGTGAAAATTCAGTTTGCAAAGTAACACAATCTTTCTAGACATTGATGTTTTTATGTGCAAAAAGAATAGTTAAGGTTTTGTGAGAGGATTCATCTACCCATCTAAACTGTAAGAGCTAAAGCAACATATTAGAACACCTTCACATTCTCAGATTTTGTTGTTGTTATGTGCCGTGGAGTCGGACCTGACTCACAGCGACCCCTCCTTAGGTTTCCGAGGCAGTATCACTACGGGAGTAGATTGCCCCATCTTCCTTCCGAGGAGTGGCTAGTGGGTTTGAACCGTCAGCCTTCTGGTTAGCAGTCAAGTGTCTTTAGGCACTAGGCTACCAGAGCTCCTATTCTCAGATTAGCAATATTAAAAATAAATAATAAATGGATGTTTTCAGAAGTACCTCTGTTTACACAAGACATGGAATTTTTAAGGATTTGACATAATGAGGCTCAGAATCAGAGGTATAATCTGCCTAGAGCTAGGTTGAAAGATGGACTTTCCCTCTTATGGGCATTAAAAATTTCTTGATGAAAGTCTCAGAAAGCAACAATTATGAAATCTGATCAAAAAGACAGTGTAATACTGCCATCTACTGAGCCCTAGATAATTTTGCACAGAGACGTGAGAAATGTCCTAACAGACTTAAAAAGTAAACTGATGTAATACATAAAATATGAACACAGAGTTTCAGAAAAACTTTTATAATTAAGTTATTTATCTTATCCTTTAACACTGATTAAAGCAGAACATGTAACAGCAGTATTTTTTTTATTTAATTTCAAACAGTACACTAGTTTTTGTTTTGTTTTTTACAAATACTACATATGTATGCCTCACTTATCATCCACCATATGTTCTGTGACATAGGACATTATGTGAATTGGACATTGTAACAACACCATATTATATGTAGCATATAAAACAACAACAACAAAAAAAAAACAAACTCACTTCTATCAAGCCGATTCCAACTCCTAGTGACCCCACTAGGTTTCTGGTAAATCTTCATGGAAGTAGGTTGCCCTGTCTTCCTTTCACAGAGTGGCTGGTGGGTTTGAACCACCAAGCTCTGGTTAGCATTCAAATGCCTTGGGTACTATGCCACCAGAGCTTCTTGTATAGTATATAAGACTCACCAAACCCATTGCCATTGAGTGGATTCTGACTCATAGCAATCCTTTAGGACAGAGTAGAACTGCCCAATAGGGTTTCCAAGGCTATAATTCTTTATGGAAGACTGCCTCACCTCTCTCCCGTAGCACAGCTGGTGGGTTCTAACTGTTGTGACCTTTTGGTTAGAAGCCAAATGCTTTAACCACTATGTCACCAGAGCTCCTTATATAGCATATATGACCTTGAATATATCCCATCTGAATTTAAAGAATATCTCAAGAATAGATTTCATGCACTGAACACCAGTGACTGAAGACCAGATGATCTGTGGGATGACACCAAGTGTATTATCATACTTGAAGAAAGAAAAATATCATTAAAAAGACAGGAAAGAAAGAAAAGACCAAAATGGATGTCTGAAGACACTCTGAAACTTGCAAATGGAATAAATGACGAAGGGAAAGAGCTAAACAAGAACTCAAACAGCAGCTTGAGAAGACAAAAGTAAAGTATTATAATGAAATGTCCAAAGACCTGGAGGTAGAAAACCAAAAGGGAAGAACACACTTAGCATTTCTCAAGCTGAAATAATTGAAGGAAAAAGTCAAGCCTCAAGATGCAACACTGAAGGATTCTATGGGTAAAATATTGAATGACAAAGAAGCATCAAAAGAAGATGGAAGAAATACATAGGGTCACTATACCAAAAAGAATTGGTCAACATTCAGCCATTTCAGGAGATAGCATATGATCAAGAACCAATAGAACTGAAGGAAGAACTCTGATGACACTGGCAAAAAACTGAAGGCACTGGTGAAAAATAAGGCTCCAGGATTGACGGAATGCCAATTCAGATGTTTCAACAAATGGATGCAGTGCTGAAAGTGTTCATTGGTCTATGCCGAGAAATTTGGAAGACAGCTACCTGGCTAACTGACTGGAAGAGATCAGTATTTGTGCCCAGAGCAAAGAAAGGTAATGCAACAGAATATGGAAGTTAATGAACAATATTGATATCATATGTAAGCAAAAATTTGCTGAAAATAATTCAAAAACAATTGCAGCACTATGTAGATAAGAACTGCCAGAAATTCAAGCCAGATTCACAAGAGGATGTGGAATGATATCATTGCTGATGTCAGATGGATCTTGGCTGAAAGCAGAGAACACCAGAAAAATGTTTACCTGTGTTTTATTGGCTACACAAAGGCATACAATGGTGTGGATCATAACAAATTATGGGTAACATTTCAAAGAATAGGAATTTCAGAACACTTCATTGTGCTCATGCAGAACCTGTACATAGATCAAGAGGCAATCATTCAAACAAAACAATGAAATATAGCATGGTTTAAAATCAGAAAAAAATATTTATCAGGGGTGTATCCTGTCACTACTTACTCAATGTGTATGCTGAGAAAATAATCCAAGTAGCTGGTGTATGAAGAAGAATGCAGCATCAGGATTAGAGACTCATTAACAATTTGTGATGTACAGATGACACAACTTCGTTTGCTAAAAGCAAAGAGGACTTGAAACACTTACTGATGAAAATCAGACTTTGCTTTTCAGTAAGGATTACACCTCGACATAAAAAAAAAAAAAAAAAAATTTCTCACAACTGGACCAATAAGCAACATCATGATAAATGCAGAAAATATTGAAGTTGTCAAAGATTTCATTTTACTTGGATCCACAATCAGTGCCAATGAAAGCAGCAGTCAAGGAATCAAACAACATAATGTATTGGGCAAATCTATTGCAAAAGACCTCTTTAAAGTGTTAAAGAGCAAACATGAAACTTTGAAGACTAAGGTGCACCTGATTCAAGCCATGACATTTACAATTGCTTCATATACACGTGAATATGAAGAAAAATTAATGAATTTTAATTATGATGTTGTCAAAAACTATTGAATATACCTCAGCCTGCCAGAAGAACAGATAAATATGTCTAGGAAGGAGTACAGACAGAATGCTCCTTAGAAGGGAGGATGCCAAGACTCATCTCCCATACTTTGGTCATGTTATTAAGAAAGACAGCCCTAGAGAAAGACATCATGCTTGGTAAAGTAAGGGTCAACAAAAAAAGGGGAAGGCCCTCAAGAGATAAATTGACATAATGGCTGTAACAATGTGTTCAAATTTAGCAATGATTGTGAGGATGGGCAGGACCAGTGACATATGCATGTCAAAGTATCCCCCCACAACACACCCGTACACCACCACCCACCACCCCTGAGCAAGCTGCTCTGGCTTTCCTTTAGTACCTGGAACTTTGCAGTATGCTAACTTGCACCTGCAATTGGCCACCTCTAGGTGCATGGCACTCTCCGAGCAGTTTCAAAGAGTCTGGTCAAAATTTGAATTTCTAGGGACAGAGTGGTTTGGACTCTCCCAGCAGACAGTGGCTTGTGGGGCTACTGGGAAGGGTATGTGCCAGCAGCAGCCACAGGGGCCCAACAGAGGCTGCCACAGTGTCACAAACTTGACCCTGGCCAACTTCTGGCACCCTGACAAGCAAGCCCTTCTTCGTAACCCACAGGCATATTTGTGGTCGGACTTTGCCCAAGCAGACGTTATGCAGAGCATATAAACTACATATAAACACCATAATACTATATAATATTATTGATAGAAAGACACTCTTACACTATCTTTTACTTCAGAATAGTGTGCCATGAAGTGTAATTTGGAGATTTAGACAGTAGTGTACTGAAAAATGTTTAACATCCAGTTCTCCATGGAAGAGAAAGAACCTTGGCTTTTAATGTTTGCCTATTTCTGTGGTGTAAATACTCCCACAAAGCTTAGGTGATTTCAAGTTGCAAACATGATGTCATCGCTAAATGTGGAGTTGATTGGCTCCTGGAAGCTGTTGCATGTGCTCAGTCTTCAGCATACTAATTGGCCCTGACTTTACCACAGAATGGGTATTGAATTGTCATATCTCCTCACCTCTTCAAATATTCGGGGTTTGGTTTTGTTTCGTTCTTGAAAGGATGATAATTTTTTTTTTTTTTTTTGGTTACCTTCCTTAGGAAGAGATAGAAAATATTTCCAAAGTTGGCTCAGGCATAGGTTATGAAGGGCTGCTAGGAAAATACTTGTGTTCCTTCTTAAACATAGAA
>NW_006922242.1:658514-659891 GCF_000298275.1 Orycteropus afer afer
TAGCAACCCTATATACAACAGAATTCTGTTGGGTCCTGGGCCATCCCCACAATTGTTGCTGTTTGAGCCCATTTGTGTTGCACCCCCTGTGTCAATCTCTCTCATTGAGAGTCTTTCCCTTTTTCTCTGACCCTCTACTTTGCCAGGCATGAGTCTTCCTCCAGGGCTGGTCCCTCCTGATAACATGTCCAAATACTTGAGATGAAGTCTCACCATCCTCACTTCTAAGTAGCATTCTGACTGCGCTTCTTCCAAGACAGATTTGTTTGTTCTTCTGGCAGTCCATAGTATATTCAGTATTCTTCACCAACACCATAATTCTTTTCTTAAATTATACAATTTAAGCTGAAAAGCATTTTAGTGATGATTTTCCTTCCTTTCAGAGATCAAAGTACTAATGCTTCATAGTCTAATTGTTTTTTGCTAAGATATAGAACTACAATTAAATTTTATTCTGACCTTGTAGCCAGCAGCTTTGTTAAATTCACATATCAATCCCAATAGTTTATAGAGTCTTCTGGAATTTTATACACATAAACCAAAAAACAAACACACTGCCATCGAGTCAGATCCAACTCATAGTGACCTCTGCTTGGGTTTCCAATGTGGTATCATTACAGAAGTAGATTGCCCAAACTTCTACATACTCAGGTAATAAAGGAGCTCTGGTGGCATAGTGGTTAAAGTATTCAGCTGCTAACCAAAACATCAGTGGTTTAAACCCACCAGCCACTCCATAGAAGAAAAACGAGGCAGTCTTTTTCTGTAAAGATGCATAGCTTTGGAAACCCTATAGGGCAAAATTCTACTCTTTCCTGAAGGGTTGCTATGAGTCAGAATTGACTTGATGGCCATGGGTTGGATTGGGTTTGGAATCATGTAATATATAAATAATGATAGTTAATTTACTACTTTATAATCTTAAAACTGTATTTCTTTTTTTATATCTTATTTCATTGGCTATGACCTCAACTACAATGTTGAATTGTTGTTAAGTGCTGTTGAGTCCATTCCAACTCATTAAGAAAAGCAAATAAAAGTTGCCATCAAGTTGATTCCAACTCACAGTGACTCTGTAGGACAGAGTAGAATGCTATAAAGGTTTAAGGGAGCAGATATCCAGGTACCCTCTCCCAGGAAGCCACTGGTGGGTTCAAACTGTCAATCTTTCAGTTAGTAGCTGAGCAGGTAACCACTGAGGCACCAGAGTTCCTTTTCCAACTTATATTGACTCTCTATGACAAAATAGAGCTGATCTATAGAGATTTTTTAGGCTATAACCTTTATAAAAGCAGAACACTAGGCTTTTTCCCTCAGAGCCTCTGGGTCAGTTCGAACTACCAACCTATTGGCTAGTAGCTAAGCACTTAATCATTA
>NW_006922242.1:680190-687333 GCF_000298275.1 Orycteropus afer afer
TATGGGGTATAAGAGTAACAAGAGGAAGGTCACACCTTTTCAGTCCTGCAGGTCTGGAGTGTCCTTGGGGTTGCTGGCAAGCAGAATGTGTTCTTAAGCCCCTGGAATCTGGAAGCGGGCTGTCTCTTTAAATATCCAACATGGTCAAGCCGCTTGTGAACATTCAAAATGTCAGCGTCCTCCAGACAGGCAAAAGTCCACAGCTCAGCCCACCTTTCTCTTCGCCTTCTCCATTTATTCCCCAGCCACTAGAGCAGTCCTCTGTGGTGTCCCTGGCTAGCAGGGCTGATTTTTAGGTTAATTCTTAGGTCCTACTAGCACTCGGGAATCTCCTAGCTGTCTATGCCATCAGGATCACTGCCAGACTGCAGCTCTGTCTGTCTCCTTTCTTGGTATTTTCATCAAATTCTTCTGCTAGTTGGGGTTTAGTCCACTTCTATATCCTTCCCTTCAAGGCTCAGGGATCCAGAATTATCTTCTGTGTCTGTGTTAATTGATTTCTCTTTTCTTTGTTGAAGAGGGTCTGTGCAGTCTTTCTGCCTAGTCTGCCATCTTACCGTAACTCTCCTCACTTTATTATTGACTCCTGCATTTCCCTCAACTTAGGAAAGATGATAATAAATCCTAGTTTTTAGTTCTTAACAGTTTGGTAATCATGATATGAATTCTCACAATAATCTAGGAAGGCAATATTATTAACCCTGTTTTATAATGAAGTTGAGGCTCAGGAATTGAGCAACTAAAACTGAGGTCTGTCTGACTCCAAAGTCCATGCTGTTCTTAATTACCATCCTAAATTGCTCCATACTGAATCAAGTTGCTTGTTGACACCTCAGATCCAATGTGTTCAATCTCATAAAAAAAAAGCAATGCCCTGAGAGTCAAGAGATCTGACATTAATTTGTCATCTCTTTGTCTTATTGTTGGATTTAAGGGAAGTGGATACTGATAATTGCCCTTCTTTGTCAAATAGTTGTGAGATAATATGAATAATCCAATCAGCCCACATTTTATTGGATAATAGAATCTTCTCACTATGGTGCAGGAAACTAGGAGGCTCTGAAGTATAAATGACATCTTCTAATTTTAAGAAGCTTTTAGTTGGGTTAAGGTGGCCAGAGAGAGAACAGCGTATTGACAGCTGCTAAGAGATGTAATGCAGCTTGTAAATGTCATGGGCTCTGACTAGAAAGCAAGTTTTACTAGACCTGTTCATAGTTAAGTTATCCTGGCATCTGGGACAGGGTCAGGCCTATAAGCAAACCTTGTAAACACTTGACAAGATGACTAATAATGAATTAATCAACTCAGATTTGATTTAATGTGGGGAGATGTTTTTCGAATCTTGATAAAAGACATTTTTGCCACATTCTGTGTCATTTCCCACATTAGGCCAAAATTTATAAATCCATAAAAATGTTATCTCATGCACCCCAAGGGGAAAAAAAAAAAAAAACCTGAAGCCACCTTTTCTTGTTCTGCCCACACCTAATCACAAAATTGTAATATTAAAACTGGAAGACACTCCTACATATTTTGGTCATACCTTCATCCGACTGAGAGAACACTGTGATCCAAAGAAATTAAGCAACTTGCCAAAGATCTCAGTAGTTACACAGCCAAGGCTCAAATCCATGTGTTTTGATCCAATTCATTATGTTTTCCATCACACTCTCATCTCTCCCTTGTTAGACTGCTGTAGTGTCCTGTTCTAAATACACTTCCACATCTCATTCTAAGATGACTTCATAGGACCCCTTGTCATCTTCTTGAGGTTATGGAGTATCCTAGCTCTCTGCCTCCTGAGCACCAATGCCATCTCACTAAGGTGAAGTCCACAAGCCTAGTTGCTGCCTTCATTGGAATAGGTACCACTGCCAGGCTGTTTTCCAAGTACTTGACATAACTATCTGTTGTCCTTCTTCAGACATCATCACTTTCCCCTTGCATCACACACACACACACACACATGCAATCACTCGCTACAATTGTTTCCTGGGAGCCAGTGCTTTCAGCTTCCATCTCACCACCCCAAACACCACCTTACTCTACATTCCACTGACACCTGCTCACAACCCCTATGGTTGACTCTTTCTATTCCAACTTCCCCCCTCATTTATTTTCTCAGTTCTTAGGTCAGCATGTTAAGGAGTCCATGGGAATAAATATAATTCCAAGACCTCCTCTTCCAAGGATATCTGAAGATGCTCAAGTCCTTTACATAAAATGGTACAATATTTGCATATAATCTATGTACATCCTCTTGTATATTTAAAATCATCTCTAGTTTACTTATAATACCTAATACAATGTAAATGCTATATAAAAAACACCTTACACTCCCTCTTAGCCTTTGAGTGATTGCTTTGACCACTAAATTGCCTCTTGTTGTTGTTGTTAGGTGCCATCAAGTCAGCTCCAACTCATAGCAACCATATGTACGATAGAACAAGACACTGCCTGATCATGAACCATCTTCACAACCCTTGCTATACCTGAGTCCATTGTTGCAGCCACTGTGTCAATTCATCTCATTGAAGGCCTTCCCCTTTTTTGTTGACTCTCTACTTTATGAAGCATGATATCTTTCTCCAGGGAACAGTCCCTTCTGATAACATGACCAAAGTAGATGAGACAAACTCTGGTCATTCTCACTTCCAAGGAGTATTCTGACTGTACTTCTTTCAGGACAGATTTGTTGGTTCTTCTAGCAGGCCATGGTACTTTCAGTATTCCTCAACAACACCACAACTCAAAAGCATCAACTCTTTTTTGGTCTTCCTTATTCACTGTCCAATTTTTACATGCATATGAGGTGATTGAAAACACAATGGTTTGGGTTAGGTGCACCTTAGTCTTCAAAGAGACAACTTTGCTCTTCAGCACTTTAAAGAGGTCTTTTGCAGCAGATTTGGCAAGTGCAATACATTGTCTGATTTCTTGACTGCTGCTTCCATTGATGTTGATTGCTGAACCAAGTAATATGAAATCGTTGACAACTTTAATCTTTTTTCCATTTATTGTGATACTGCTTATTGGTCCAGTTTGAGGATTTTCTGTTTCTTTATGTTGAGATGTAATCTACACTGCAAACAAAGAGTGCAAACAACACAAGTATTGAATAAGACATGAAGAGAGCTATGCTCAAACAACTGAGCATTTCACCACAAGATCCGTGAAATGGCAGAAGGCAGGAGGTGCCTCCATGTCACTTCATTCTCGTGGATTCAACATAGTACTCAGGGCACAGCAAGTTCAAGTTTTAGTTTATGGAATTCTTTTTTTTTCCCCCTGAATATTTCCATCTGTGGTTTGTTGAATTCACAGACATAGAACTCACAGATACAGAGGGTCAACTGCATAGGAGACAAGATAGTGCAAAACCTTCATACTAAAAACCATTTTAAAGTGATAGATCAAACACAAAATCCAATCTTTTATAAATAAACTTATGAGATAGGAAAGCAAGTTTTTCAAGGCTGGGAAGAAAGCAGTTCATAAGTCTATTTAGGTTAGTGAGCACTGAAGCCAATGTTTACTTTGGGGACATCTACCAATATCAGATGACTTAGAGCAGAGAAGAAGAAGTCAAAACTTGAAGTTCATACAAGTTAGCAAGTCAGATCACAACCTTCTCCAACTCCATGTGGTGTAGTGCTATAGCCTTAGAAAAAGGATCAGTCAGAATAATAATTGTTCTTGAAGAAGCAAGGAAGCATTACTGTCTTCCCCTTGACTCTGGATGTAGAGGGGAGGGAAGGGGTGGCCTTCAGATCACTGCACCTCCATTAAGGCGTACACAAGAGTCTGGAATACAAATTCACTCCTTTGCTATCTGTGATACCACAACCCAAAAATTTTCTTCTAAAACACCAGCAGAAGTAAGTGGAATTTCTCTGTGGAGGACTGACCCCTCAACCCATTTTGACATCCAAAAGACCACAATCTGGGGTTTTATTTAAAAAAAAAAAAAAAAAAACTGATTAACTCACTAGGATTAGGCCTTCCAAAGTGACCTTTACCACTCTAGGCCTTGTTGGGCCATGGTGGACCACTTACATATCCTGAAAAAAACAGTACACAGAGGTCACTAGACCCCAAGTTAGAGTAGTTTTCTAAATTCCTTCATCTCTAGAGGAATTGTCAGCAGCAACTGTCATTCCTCATGCAAGTTGCTGCTTCTTGGGGGCTCCAAAATTTTCATATACTTGTGCATATATTTACTCATAACCAGCATTTTTAAAATCAAGTTACTTTAATATGTCTCTTATTTTAAAATGTGTACACGTGTGTATGTGAGAGAGAAAGAGAGAGAGAGACATTAACTATTGCATAAGGAAGATGCCCAGGGGAAAAAGTGTCATGCCTCCTTTCTCTTTCCTTTATGTTTTTCCTGGGAATGTGCACTGCACAAGATATTGTTATTTTTTTGTTACATGGTGTTATTTTTACCTTGTGTTGATATATCACAAATACCACAAGTGGGTGACTTTTAAGAACAGAAATGTATTTTCTCACAGTTCTAGAAGCTAGAAGTTCAAATCAGGATCTGAGCATGTTGATCCCTTCCTCCCTGGTAGCCCTGAGTGCTCCTTGGCTCCTTGGCTTGTAGACAATTCTCACATAGCATCTGTCTCCCACTTTTCCTCACCCCATATGTGTACATGTTTTTATAACTCAGAGGTGATTTGATTTAGAGCCCACCCTACTCAGGTGTGATCTAATGAACAGAACAGAGGTACAGAGGATTCCAACACATGGGGGGGGCGGTAACAGAATTTCATTCATAATGTGGTTATCTTAGACTAGTGGTTTTGTCATTTTTTTTCTTTTTTTCTGCTTTCACTCTTGAGGAGTAGACATATCCTCTGTAACCTGTGATAAGCAGATCTAGGGTATTGATTTGGAATTCAGTAGCATCTGTCCCTACAAAGACCCTGACAAGGAATTGTATGAGGGATTATTGGACTCACGTTGAGTCCAGAGTAGCAATGGGCACTTGGATATAATTCATTGGTGGATGCTCAGGGAGCTCCAACTTAATGAAATGGAAGAAGGAGATGGGAAGGATCCAATCCAATAGTTTACTCATAAATCCATTCCTGGTTGGGAGCCCCCCAGCTACAGGTGCTAAAAATAATTTTCTTTTGACTTTTTATTGTGATTTGGGTGAAAGTTTACAAAGCAAGTTGGTTTTCTATTTAACAGTTCATACACATTTTGTTTTGTGACATTGGTTGCAATTCCCCACAATGTAACAGCTCTTTTCCCACTTCTTCCCGGTGGTTAACTTTTCCCTGTGTCCCTCTTTCCTATGCATTCCTGCCTTCTGTGTTTATCCGTGCACCAATGCTACCCTGTGATCTCTTATGATTGCTTGTTCTAAGGCGTGTGTACCTTCCTGGTGTAAGTGTTCATCTTCTAGGCCTGTCTATTGTTTGGCTGAAAGTTGAACCATGGGAGTGAGTTCAATTCCAAGCCTCACAAGTGACTAAGGGCCATAGTTTTGGGGGTTTCACCAGTCTCTATCAGACCACTAAGCCGGTCTTTTTTTATGATTTTGAAACGATGAAACAAAGAACAGAATTTCAAATACCAAATTTTAGATATTTAACAAATAAATATTCCTAAATAACACAGAATTTTTAAAAAAGTAACCTATTAGGATCTCTTCTGACTGCAAAGAGATATACACTCACTGTAGAAAATTTGGAAAATATGGGAAAAAAATGCAAAGATAAAAAATTTTGTGACTTCAGGTGCACAGAATGGTTCCTGACACACACACTCATCATTGGTTCAGCATGGCCTGTTTATATATTCAATTATTTTAAATAATGTGACATTCACTCATGGAGATGCTACCTGAAACAAGAGCTAGAACCCTGAACACAACATACGCGTAAGCTATACGGTCCTCTCCCCAGTTCCATTTTCCTGCCTCCTCCCAGCTGAGATGACTATCATCCCAAATTCAGTATCTATCATGACTTTGCTGCCCATTTTATAGTTTATTGTAAACAGAAAAGAGAGTGAGTTCAGAACACAGCTCTTAGCCTTCAAAGCAGAAGGGTTTGACTCAGTGGATGCATTTCAAGGGATGGTTGGTGGTACAATTAGGTCTTTATGAAGTGTGTTGGGAAAAGAGGGAAAGAAAGAGGAAAATAAAGTAAAATCAAGACTAATAGCAGAAAAACACAGAATTCCAAGAGCAAGAGCTGTTTGCCACGTAAGAGGTGGTTGAGCGCTGTCAAATCGATTACAACCCATATTGACTTTGTAGGACAGAATAGAACTACTTCATACTATTTCCAAGGCTGTAATCTTTGCAAAGGAGCCCTGGTGTCCCAGTGGTTAAAGCACTTGGCTGTTAATCAAAAGGTACGATTTGAACCCACCAGCCTCTCCCCAGGAAGAAGATGTGGCACTCTGCTTCTGTAAAGATTTACAGGCTTGGAAAACCTATGGCTCAATTCTACCCAGTCCTGCAGATTACTATGAGTCGGAATTGACTTGCTGCCACTGGGTTTAGTTTTTAATCTTTTATGGGAGCATATCTCCCAGTCTTTTCTCCCATGGAATGGCTGGTCATTTCAGATCTTTTTGTTTAGCAGCCAAGCTGTTTAACCCTGTGCCACCAGGGCTCCATTACCTTAAGCAAGGTATTGAAGATCAATTTAAACCCATTTTTTCTGACAAGCCCTGATGCACTTCATTTGTCTAAGTGACTTTATTCTGTATAGCATTCTACCAAAACTGATACTGTTAATGACTACATAAAACAAAAAAAATTCATTGTGTGTGTCTGTCTCTCTCTCTCTCTCTCTCTATGTATATATATATATATACATATATATATATATATAATATATATATATATATTGCTGTTGTTATGTGCCATCAAGTTGGACCCAACTCATAGGGACCCCCTCCTTGGGTTTCCAAGGCAGTATCATTACGGAAGTAGGTTGCCCAACCTTCCTTCCAAGGAGTGGCTGGTGGGTTTGAACTGCCAGCCTTCTAGTTAGCAGTCAAATGTCTTAGGCACTATGCTACCAGAGCTGGTGCTCTCTCTCTCTCTCTCTCTCTGTCTCTCTCTCTCTCTCTCTCTCTCTCTCTCTCTCTCTATATATATATATATAT
>NW_006922242.1:687433-693095 GCF_000298275.1 Orycteropus afer afer
GGCACTTGACTGCTAACCAGAAGGCTGGCGGTTCAAACCCACCAGCCACTCCTCGGAAGGAAGGTTGGGCAATCTACTTCCGTAGTTATACTGCCTCAGAATCCCAAGGAGGAGTCGCTATGAATTGGGGCCAACTCGATGACACATAACAACAACAACATCAAGTCCATTCTAACTCGTGTCAGACTAGAGCTGGGCTCCATAGGGTTTTGGGTAGCTGATTTTTCAAAAGTAGATTGCCAGACCTTTCTCACAAGGCACGTTGGATGGACTCAAACTACCAACCTTCCTGATAGTAGTCCAGTGTTTTAATGGTTTGTATCACCTAGGGACTCTCCATTGTGTAAATATGTAATAATTTAAATAAATCCTTGATTGGTGGGCATTTAGGTTTTTGTCCATTTTCTCCTTATGACAAACAATACTATTATGAAAACCTTTGTGAATTTAGCTTTTCACAGTTGTGCGATTACGTCATATGAATAATGAATGAATTCCTACAAATTTCTCAGTCAAAAGATATACACGTTTTAATACAAAAATCAAACAGCCCAGTGGGAAAGTTTATATTCCCACCAGCACTGTATGAACAATATTCATTTTCCCACAACTTTGCTAACCCTGAGCTACCATGGGTCAATATTTTTAATATATCAATCTGATAAGAGAAAAATGATAAATAATTATTCTTCTCTACTTGTATTTCCTTTCCTATGGGTAAAAAAAATGATTTCTTAGTTCAAACCCAGTTCTTCCATTTACTAGCTTTGGATTTGGTTGCTCTTACTCTTACTTAGGTATTCAGTGACATATTTCACAGAGTGGTTATAAAGCATTTAGGAAAATATCTGACTCATAGGAAGTACTCAATAAATGTTAGAAATCCTGATGATAATGATATTGATAATGTTTCTGAGATAGTTTTCTTTTCTTTTTTTAAATTTCTTGTTTATGTCCTTATCCACTATTTTGGGAGGTTGTCTTCTTATTGATTTGTAATAACTCTTTGCATACTAAAGATACTACTCTTTTGCACTTAATATGTTTGTAAATATTTTCCCCAATTTTTCTTTAGTATTTAGCCTTGATCTATATTTCACATTTTAGTCATACAGAAGTTTTAATATTTACATGATAAACTTTATTAATAGTTTTCTTTATGAATTTAGAGTTTTGTGCCATCTGAAGACAGACTTTCTCCCTCAACCTCAATCCCTAAGATGATAAAAATATCAATCTTTTTTTCTTCTAGCATTTTTATGGTTTATTTTTAAATTATACCTCCCTAATTTCCACAGGACAACAGAAATTTTTAAAGGCCACCCCTTGGCTGACTATCTACCAAAACCATCTACATTAAATTTTTCAGTTCAGTCAGGAAGTAAGCTCTTTAAATGAGCAAATAGTCCATAAAACTGAAGGTGGTTTCTATTTTTTAAAGAGTTTTCCCTAGAAAACTTCATAAAACATTATATATACTTCCCTACCTAAGAAAACTATAATTAAATTAGCCTTTCTTGGTGGTAGGATAATCACTGTATGCATCAATTATTTTACTGTGCTGAGAAGATGGATTACTATAGTTTGGACTATTACTCCAGTAATAGTCCCAGCCTGCTAGGTTTTTCCTAATAAACCAAAAAAAACCAAACTCACTGCTATCGAGTCGATTCAACTCATAGCGACCGCTCCGTGGGTTTCCGAGGCCGTATCTCTAGGGGTAAAATAAAATTCTACTAGTACTTTTGTTCTTCTATCCCATCAACTTTGACTTTACTTTTGTCTGTAGGTCTATTTTACTTACCTTTTGTGTGTATTCTTTTTGGAACTGAAAACTTAAGGAAAAAAAAAAAAAAAACTCAATGCCATCAAGTTGATTCTGGCTCGTAGCGACCCACTTTGGGTTTCCTAGGTGGTAAATCTTTACAGAAATAGATTGCCCTGCCTTCCTTCTGTGGAGTGGCTGGTGGATTTGAACCACCAACCTTCTGGTTAGCAGTCAAATGCCTTAGGCACTATGCCACCAGAGCTCCTTGAAAACTTACAGGGTGCCATATTCGTGAAATCAGTCATTACGCTTTTACAAAAACTATTAAACCTTTATTTTGCAACATGGTAAAGAGCCTGTGCTTTCAGACAGCTATTTCCTCCGACATTTTAAATAAATGTAGGCTTAGCATTTGGGTTGCAGAGTTGTGCTGTGGAAAATTGGAAAATAAAGACTGGGTGGCTGGGATAGTCCATTACAAAATGGAAATGATACACCTATGCTTTCTCTTATTTATAGTTCAATCACTTGGACTTGGCACCATACTTGTAACATAGTAAGACTTCAATAAATATGAATGAATGAATGAAATTTATATGGAGACACTTGCATGCTGTAAGAGGAGCCATTGTTATTTCTTTTACAAACTTCCCGCTGGTCCATAGAATAGGATATTCTACCAACAGTTACACCTTCCCAGGGAACCAGTGGAGAATAGTTGTTACTTTCTCTCCACTCCAGACTGACTCTTCCTCATGTTTGGTGAGGTAGCAAGAATCTGAAATGTCATCCCTATTTCCCTTCAGTAAACGTCAGTGCTTATAAATGGTATATCTCTTTGGCCCCTTTTTTGAGAGGTGTTCCCTGCAAGCTGCACTCATTGCCTTCAGTTCCTGTCTCTTCTATGCAGAAAGCACACCTGGCTAGCTAGACCTGTGCTCTGGGGAACCATGATCAGTGAGTTTGTGCAGTTTAGAGGAGGAACAGTAGGAGGCTCACTTGAGTCACAGGTCCAAGCATAGCACTAAAGCTCAACACTGACCTCTACCTAATGCCTTTGTATATTTCATTTTAGAGCCCAGAAAGGAGAGTGATCTAATTAATTGGCTTCTCCAACTCCATTCATAGAAATAACCCAGACATGTAAACACAAGAAAGAAGGACACATGCAGTACAAATACAGGAAAAAGCAGAGCCTGGGGAAAGAGAACAGTGAGCTAGTCTCCCAGGAAGACTATCTTCTGGCAAATTCATGTGGCTTTTCCTGACAGAGCAGAAAGAAATTGTTTCATGCTAAGCCTGTCCTTTTTTCCCTCTTTCCTATTCTTCCCCTCTCCTCAGATTCATAGAGAATTTCTCAAAGTTCTGGTTATAATCCTTTCTCCGTGGGAAATGTGGAAAGAAGAGCAAATGTCAATTTTATATTTATATAATTTTATATGTAGTTATGTATTACAGGGCACTCTGGTGGGTTAGTGGTTAAAGCATTTGGCTGCTAGCCAAAAGGTTGGCAGTTCAAACCTATCGGTCGTGACATGGGAGAAAGATGAAGCAGTCTGCTTTTGTAAATATTTACAGCCTTGGAAACCCTATAAGGCAGTTCTGCTCTGTCCTATAGAGTCACTATGAGTTGGAATCAACCCTATGGCAATAGGTTTGGTTTTTCTGATTGTATATATTATTTTTTTTTTAACTAAAACTTAACCATATATTTCCAATCATTGCTGACCTATGCAAAATACTTTCATTCTTACAACCTATGGATTGGGAAAAAAGATTTTGAAACCATATATCTGGTAAGAGTTTAATATCCAAAAAATACTAAGAATTACAACTCAACAACAAAAAGACAAAGTGCTCAATCACAAAATGGGCAAAGGACTTGAATAGATGTTTCAACAAAGAAGATATACAAATGGTCAATGATCACATGAGAAGATGTTCAACTTCAATAGTCATTAAGGAGGAGATACAAGTCAAAACCACATGAGATACCATTTCACAGCCCCCGCACTAGGATGGCTATTATCAAAACACAGAAAACAATGTTGGCAGGGATGTGGAGAAATTGGAACCCGCATCCATTGCTTGTGGGATTATAAAATGGTACAGCTGCTGTGGAAAACAATTTGTTGGTTTCTTAGGAAGTTAAACACAGAATTACCATATGACCCAGCAATTCCAGCTTAAATGTCCATCAACAGATAAATGGATAAACAAAATGCAGTACATACATACAATGGGGTAAATTTTTCAGCCATTAAGAGAAATAAAGTTCTGATATATGCTAGTAGCTCTGGTAGCATAGTGCCTAAGGCACTTGACTGCTAACCAGAAGGCTGGCGGTTCAAACCCACCAACCCTCCTCAGAAGGAAGATGGGGCAATCTACTTCCATAGTGATAGTGCCTCGGAAACCCAAGGAGGGGTCGCTATGAGTCGGGTCTGATTCGACGGCACATAACAACAACACATGCTACAACATGGATGAACCTTGAGAACATTACAGTTCCCGTGGATTTAATTCTGCCTCATGATGATCCCATGTGTCAAAATAGAGCTGTGCTCCGTAGGGTTTTCAGTGGCTGGTTTTCAGTAGATCATCAGGCCTTTCTTCAAAGGTGCCTCTGGGTGGACTTGAACATCTAACCTTTCAATTAGCTGCTGAGCATGTCAACCATTTGCACTACCTAGGAGCGCCCTTGAAATCATTAGGCTGAGGGAAACGAGTCAGACACAAAAATAAAAATATTGTATAATCCCACTTATAAAAAATATCAAATAGACAAATGCATAGAGACCAAAGTTTATTAGTGGTTACCAGGGGCTGCAGAGAAAGAAAAGGGGGAGTTATTGATTACAGGGTACTGAGTTTCTGTCAAGTGAGATGAAAAAATTTGGAAACACATAGTGGTGATAACTGCACAACATAGTTAATGTAATTAATGTCACTGAGATGTGTATGTGAAAAAGATTTAGATGGCAAATGCTTTATTATATGTATTTTACCACAATAAAAAATGTTTTAGTTCTGAAGATTATTTCATCTCTTAAGCAAGACAAGACAAAGGAGGTCTGGTGGCATAGTGCCTAAGGTATTTGACTGCTAACCAGGTTCGTGGTTCAAACCCACCAGCCACTCCATGGAAGGAAGACAGGGCAATCTACTTCAGTAAAGATTTACTGCCTCGGAAACCCAAGGGGGGTTGCTATGATTTGGAATTGACTCAATGGCAGTGAGTCACTGAGATGTATATGGTTTAAGCAAGTTAATTGGTTTAAGCAAGACAAAGGAGCTCTGGTGGTATAGTGGGTAAGGCATTTGGCAGCTAATCAGAAGGTCAACAGTTCAAACTCACCTCTGCAGGAGGAAGATGAGGCAATATTCTTATGTAAAGATTTACAGTCTTGGAAACTCAGTGGGGTCACTCTGAGTCAGAATCAACTTGGTAGCAGTGGATTTGGTTTTCTTTTTAAGCAAGACAAAACAGCTTTAATTGTTGTTTATTATTATCAATATTATTTTTAGAAAAACAGGACAAAGAAAAAAGATAAGAAAGCAAAAAATAAGTATGTTATACTTTTGATATCTTTGATGACAAAGGTGTGCCATATCCAAACCATGCATATGAAAGCAGGACAATGAAAAGGAAGACCAAAGAAGAATTGAAGCATTTGAATTATGGTGTTGGTGAAGAATATTGAATATTGAATAAACCAGGAAGTGCCAGAAAAACAAACGAATGTGTCTTGGAGCTCTGATGGTACAGTGGTTAAGTGCTCAGTTGCTAACCAAAAGGTCTGAAGTTTGAACCCACTAGCTACTCTGTGGGAGAAAGATGAAGCAGTCTGCTTCTGTAAGGATTGTTGTTGTTGTTATATGCTGTCAAGTCGG
>NW_006922242.1:693195-696770 GCF_000298275.1 Orycteropus afer afer
CATAGCGACCCCTCCTTGGGTTTCCGAGGCAGTATCACTATGGAAGTAGATTGCCCCATCTTCCTTCCAAGGAGTGGCTGGTGGGTTTGAACCACCAACCTTCTGGTTAGAAGGGAAACCCTATGGGGCAGTTCTGCTCTGTTCTATAGGGTCATTATGAGTTGGAACAGACAACAACTTCAGTCAGAACTAACTCGATGGCACCTAATGACAACTTTTGGTATCAGAGATGAACTGTAGTTGTAAGCAGTCCCCCACTTCTGACATCAGGGGTGGCATACTCTTAGAAGCCTGATCACACTCTAGGACAACAGTAGAGGACACACATCAGATTCTGCCCCTTGATTTTTCACTTTGGAAGAAGCATGGAGTCAGGCCACCCTGGCTTCTACTCTAATTGGTTACCACTCATTATAATTGTGTTCATCTGGCTCCTGATACTACATGTTGCCAACTGGCCTCTGTAACTTCAGGAGCCCATCACCCACCTTGCTATCCAAGATCCCAGTTCTGTAACAGCACCTCCTCTCATCAGCCTGATCCTACAGAGGACAGCCCACCTCTGAGCTTCACAGAAGTGCTGGTGTACCTCTCAATAGTACATGCCTTATTACTTTGTTAGATGGATTGTCCTTCAGGCTCTCTTGCAATATAGTCATTTAGTGGTTTTTCCAGCATTATTTGGTGTGTCCCCTCTAGTATGCACTCTTCTCTTAGCCTCTTGCCCACTCTTTCCATGATCTCTCATGGTAGTTCTGGAACTTCTACTTCATTTAGTGTGAGCCACCATTTTCTCAAAACTTCTAGGAACTATCCTAGCAGCATGTTCACCCTATCTTCCAGGTCCTTGACAGGGCATTAAATCATACTCTAGGAGTGGTCTTACTGGGTTCACAGGTGTGCTATACTAATTGTTTCCACCATCTCCATAGCTAATAATGGACATTATAGCTACTGAAGGACACAAAGTATGTGCCTTAGGGGGAGATGATGTTCTCTCATAGACCTGAAACATTTATTGTTTATGATAGTGAGGCAAAGGAGGAAGAATTTTTCCCTGATATCAGTAAGTCTAGAACAGCTTAACCACTGTGCCATCACAGTGGTGCTCCTTCTGACTCATAGTGACCCTATGTATAAAAGGATGAAATTTTACCCAGTCCTGCACCATCCTCACAATAGTAGGAAAGTTTGAGTTCATTGCTACTGTGTCAATCCATCTCATTGAAGGTATTCCTCTTTTACACTAACCTCCTACTTTTTCAAGCATGGTGTCCTTGCCCAGGAATTAGTCCCTCTTAACAACATGTCCAAAGTAAGCAAGACAAAGCCTTGCCATCCTTGCTTCTAAGGAACACTCTGGCTGTACTTCTTCCAAGACATATTTGTTCTTTTTCTTGGCAGTCTGTGGAGATGGTCATATACCTTGAGCAGGGGGCAATAAGTAATGCCCTTGCCCACTAGAAGTCTTTCCCTTTTATTACTCCTTACCATTATTCTGTCTATGCATGCTGTTTTGACACATAATCATTGTAGCTTACTAGTACATTAACCCTAGGAGAGAGAGGTTTCAGGGTTCCTTCCCCATGGTGCAAAGTGGGCACACTTGGATATGATCATAATATTCCACCTTAGAATGGGAGCCTAACTTCAGGGAACCTTGACTGATGATGACACGTTATATTCTACTCATCCTTGTCCTGTTTATTCTTTGAGTAATAAATGCCTGTTGATCACCCCATCAAAACAGTGTCTGGTCTGTGCTCTGTTCCAAAATCTCCTTTACACTAAGAATTTGTAAACTTGGTAACTGCAGTTCTTCCTGCCATTGATTTTTCCCTTATCTAACCGACTGTTCCACATCCCCCTACCTTATACCAGAAGGTCCTCAGAATCCAGTACCTCAAGTACCCTCAAACTCCTGCTGACACCCTTCAGGGTAGAGTCCCTTTACTCCCTTGGGGGTACAGCACTTTCCATGTTGAGTTATTCTGTGACTTAACCTAATTATAGGCCTTGTGGCCAAAAGGGTAGACAGGGAGGATATGGAACAGCTGCCTGTTATCTAAGGCAGAGGCTTACTTTTAAGCCCTTACTGGAGAAGAGTGGATGACCTCTGCAAACTCAGAGGTTTCAGAGGAACACAAGGATCAAGATTTTTAGATGGATCAAATCATCTGTTCCCATCCCACAGACCAGGGTCCTATTCTTTCTTATGTTGGAGCCTGGCTTGGTATAGCTGACTTAACTAGAGTGAGAATTTACCCTTCTCTAGTGCTGTCTGTGGAAGGTTGGGCAATCTAATTTCATAGTGATACCACCTAAGAAACCCAAGGAGAGGTCACTATGAGTCAGATCTGACTCAACGGCAGTGAGTTTCTGAGTTAAGAGTTCTTCTGAAGGAACTCCGGTGGTGTAGTGGTAAAAGCATTTGGTTGCTAATCAAAAAGATTGATGGTTCAAACCCACCAGCCAGTCTGCAGAAGAAAGATGAGGCAATCTGCTTCCAAAAAGATTCACAGCCTTGGAAATCCAATGAGGGTCACCATGACTCAGAATTGACCCAACGGCAATGAGTTTGGTTTGGTTTGAATGCTCTTCCAAGTTCCTGGATTGCACAGTTTACACTCAACTCCTAACTGGAAGGTTGGAGATTCAATCCCATCCAGTGGCTCTGCGGAAGAAAGGCCTGGCGATTTGCTTCCCTAAAGATTACAGCCAAGAAAATCCTGTGGAGCAGTTCTACTCTATAACAGGTGGGGTTACCCCAAGTATCAATTCAGTGGCAAGGGGTTTGGTTTAGTGCTCTCCTACTCTTTGATTAAGTCCCGCGTCTGGTCCTTGGCTTTCTCTGTTCTCCAACAGCAGAAGTTAATCAGGAGATGAGAAGGAGGTCTCTGTCAAAGAGGTCTCTGCCCTTCACATTTAACTTTTAAACTGACAGTTAATCACCCCTGACCTTTCACTTTCTTTCTTTAGAGTATTCATTGTGTCCAGCAATACCATCCAAGTCCATTGTTCCTATAATTACTAGTTCCTGCAAATTCTTAAATATGTGCTAGCAGTAATACAAATATTCACACCAGTATTCCATACCAGTTCACACTAACAATTGCACCACATTTTTTTTTTTTTTTTTTTTTGGTCAGAGGCTCTCTGAGCCCCACCTACCACTAGGATGGAGTCCTCACCGCCAGCTTTGGAGAGGTGGTCCAGCTGCAGAATCCCATCTTAGCGTCTGCCTTTTCAGATGACTTCTGCATCCACTGTAGCAGGTGTGGCTCCCTGGAAAGCAGACTCAGATGGAGATAAGAATTTAGGAATTTTGGGGGGAGTGTTATTGGACCTATTGGGAATGACAGAAAGTATGACAGAGCAGAATGTGTCAGAATCAGGAGAAGCTGTGTAATGCCCCCGAGCCTCTCAAAAAAGTTGGTGGTTGAAGAGAATTTGGACAGTAGAAAAGTTTGTGGTAGTGGCAGATTCATCGATACAGATAGATCATGGAGGAAGATAAATAAAATAAAAATCTTGAGTAAATTGAGGATGACTTTGAATGCCTAGGAACTTTGGTG
>NW_006922242.1:718483-719472 GCF_000298275.1 Orycteropus afer afer
ATTTGAACCACCAGCCTCCTGGTTAGCAGTCAAGTGCCTTAGGCACTATGCTACCAGAGCTCCCAAGAGATGGCCCGGCTACATGGCAGGGAGCTGCTGGTGAGTTTGAACTGTCAACCTTGGGTGTAGCAGGTGACTGCCTTAGGCCTGAGGCCATCCATCCCCTAGGGCCCCAACTCATTTTAGGATATGGCTATTCATAGGTTCTGTACATGGGCTAACCTGTGTGTACAGAACAGTTGTTGCTAACACATGACAACATGCACTTATACTAATTAATTATGTAGTTGATGAGCAGAATGAACCTTACCTGCCAGAGAGGATGGAGGGCTATGGTGATGAGTGACTTGATCCACACCTTAAAGGATAACCAAACCAAACCAAACCAAACCAAACTCACTACCCTGGAGTCAGTTCAACTCACAGCAACCCCTCCTTGGGTTTCCAAGGCAGTACCTCTATGGAAGTAGATTGCCCAGTCTTACTTCCAAGGAGTGGCTAGTGGGTTTGAACCACTAGCCTTCTGGTTAGCAGTCAAATGCCTTAGGCACTATTCCACCAGAAAGCTCCCACCTTGAAGGATAGAAAGGATTTCAATGGGTTGAAAAGAATGGGAAAGGCATGCCAGGTTGAAGGTCAGCACTGGCAAAACTCCCAAGGTGGGAAGGCATAAGTTGAGTTCAGGATCCAGTGAGAAAAGCCTCTATACCTGAAGTGAGGTATCTGAAGGGCGGTATTGAGAGGGAAGTTCGGAAAGGTCAGATTAGAGAGGGGTTAAAAAGTTTCCTTTCTAAACTTTGGGCCTAAGGCAAATACTCAATACTTGCTAATTCATTAATTGAGCCTCTGGGGAGTAAAAATAATTAACATGCTGTGGTAGTTATGTTTGTGTGTCAACTTGGCTGGGCCTGGTTGAGTGGCTGGGCAGCTGGTGGTAGTATTCCCCATGATAAGACTGGCAATCAACTCCATGGTGGGATCTACCACAA
>NW_006922242.1:720427-727083 GCF_000298275.1 Orycteropus afer afer
TCGATGGCAAATAACAACAACAACAACATGTCAGCAAACTAGACAAAAGCCCTGCTCTCAGGAGCTTATATTTTAGTTGAGGTGGGGTAACAGATGGTGAGAAGCTGAATAAATAAATGAATCATTAAGATCTCAGTGATAGGTGTTAGGAAGGCAATAAAATGACAGCAGATAACTTGGAGGATGAGGATTACTCCAGATAGGGTGGTCAGAAAGAGCTATGAGAAGGTGATATCACCCAGGCTGAATGTCTGAATGAACATCAGGCACAATAATTCTTACACACAGACGTTGATGGGCTTCCCTTTGCTCCTGTGAGGGTTTCCTGTCCAACTACATCTTTAGTGATAGTCTTGCAGGCACCTTCTCTTGAAGTCAGATGCAGAGAAAGCAATTCCCTCTGTTCTGTAAAGGTTTGTTTTTATTGTTATTGTTATTGTCCTTGGATCTGCCCCAACTCACGGCAACTTTATGTGCAACAGAAAGAAGCATTGTCCTGTGCCATCCTCACAATTGTCGGTATATTTGAGTCCCATTGTTGCATCATGTCAATCCATCTGATGGAGAGTTTTCCTGACCCTCTACTTTGTTGCCAAGTATGATGTCCTTTTCCAGTATGTAAGATGAAGTCTCATCCTTGATTCCATGGAGAATTCTGGCTATACTTCTTCCAATGCTGACTTGTTGGTTCTTCTGGCAGTCTGTGGTATATTCAATACTCTTCACCAACATTACCATACTAATGCATCAATTCTTCTTTGGTCTTTCTTGTTCATTGTCCCGGTTCACACGCATATGTTGTTGTTTTGTGCCATTGAGTCGGATCCGACTCATAGCGACTCCTCCTTGGGTTTCGGAGGCAGTATCACTATAGAAGTAGATTGCCCAACCTTTCTTCCAAGAAGTGGCTGGGGAGTTTGAACCGTCAGACTTTTGGTTACAGTCAAGTGCCTTAGGCACTATGCTACCACAAGCATATAACGTAATTGAAAAGACCATGTCTTGAGTCAGGTGCACCTTAGTTGTTAGAAGTGACATCTTTGTGTTTTAATACTTTAAAGAGGTCTTTTGCAGCAGACTTTTCCAAAGGTAGCAGTGTATCGCATAAACTAGCTGGATGACTTTAGACTGGTCCATCACTATGCTGTAAGTTTCCACTTTCTTATCTGTGAACCAGAGGGGGTGCACCAGTTCTTTCAAGTTCCTTTTGAGTTCTAGCATTCCAGGACTCCATGATTCCTACCATTGCATTTCACATCCAGATTTACAGAAAAGATAACAGAACCATTGTAAGGGAGCCACTGAATGATATGTTTAGTTATCCTGGAATGAGTTGGGGTGACAGGAAAGATACAATATCCAGCCATTGGGCCCTAGGGCTTTGTGGTGAGTTGGTAAGTTGGTATTCAGCAACCATGTCTCTGCTATCTAGTGTGCTCCCTGCTGTGATATACCCCTGTCTCCTTTTTTTTTTTTTTTTTTAAATGATGTTTCCAGACATCCTTGCAGTTAGCCTTCTGTATGTGAATTGGATTCTGCCAATTAGACACTCTTAGTAGTCTCAGGAGTCCTGGGTGATGCATATGATTAACCACTGGACTACTAACCCCAATGCTGGCAGTTCAAACCCACCCAGAGGCACCTTGGAAGAAAGGCCTGGCAATCTGCTTCTGAAAGATCACAGCCTTGAAAACCCTGTGGAACAGTTCTGCTCTGTACATGTGGGGTTACCATGAATCAGAATTGACCAGATGACAAACAACAGTGACAGAAGACATTTGGGAGGTGAAAGTGAGACACGTCTTGTGTCTAGGCAAGCACTGGCCTGGACGTGCTGGGCTTTTCTGAGCAGCATACCTGTATCTGGTCACTGGCAGGGAGAGAGGCAAGAAGCAAGGCCCCTAGATTCCTAGATGAAGCAACAGTGCAAGTTCCTGAATGCAGCATTTGCAATGGCAGCTTTACTGGCCCACTTTCCTGACTAGGGTAGCGGTGATAATAGCACCCAGAGCAGAGATGTTCTAGCAGGCTTTCCTGGAGGCTTAGGCTAGAGCCCTAGTCTTGGTTCTCTAGAGCTGCTATAACAGAAATACCACAAGAGGATGGCTTTAAAGAACAGGAATTTATTCTCTGACAGTTTAGGAGACTGGAAGTCTGGGTTCAGAGTGCCAGCTCCAGGGGCCAGGTGGAGGCCCCTTAACCTTGGGCTTTAGCTCTGCCTCTTGTTCCAGGCCCACTGTGGCAAACTAAAGGCTTCTTCTGACTCATGCAGCTGCAGGCTGCTGAGGCTGACAAACCCAATATCGACAGGTAAAATGGCACAATCCCAAAATCAGCAAGAAACACAGAACACCACTGATTATCCAAATGTGCCAAAAAGCTAGAGACCTTTTGCAAAACTTCTCCATATATACAGGAAGTGGGCCACATCCCAGATGCAACTAATTATCTGCTCACAATGGATTCCACCATGGAGGTGATTACAGTCTCATCATGGGGAATAACTACATCCAGCTGCCAGCCACTTAGAACCATGCCCAGCCAAGTTGACACACAACCTTAACTACCACAAGCCCCATCCTCCAGCCCTTCCATGGATATTATAAACAGAACCAAATTCCCTGCCAGAAAATCCCTTTCTGCTTAAAAATCTAGGAGGTTTCTCTTTCTATTAGCTGAGCCCTGATTGATGAAAGTTCTAACCTCCATTCAGGAAGAGGAAAAGCTATTTCAGATCATGGTTATTAAAGTCTTTATTACTTATGCCTTTTTTTTCTCCCCAAAATCAACAGAAATATCCTAGGCTCCCAAGAATAACCATTCCCTACATTAAGAACCTCTCCTTTTCTGCCCGTACCACTACTCCCTGGAATACCTTTTCCTTTAGCAAAAGTGTAAGTAGGGTTCGGATATAATTATACTGAAATTAAAAACCAAAAACCCAAACCAACTGCCACTGAGTCGATTCCAACTCATAGCAACCCCCATTGCGTTTCCAAATCTGTAAATCCTTAGGGAAGCAGAGTGCCTCATCTTCCTCCCCTGGAGCAGCTGGTGGGTTTGAACCACTGGCCTTCTGGTTAACAGCCAAATGCTCTACCCACTCCACCACCAGAGCTCCTTATATTGGAATTATTTGCCCTAAAATCAGATACATTACTGGGTTTAACAATCAGAACTTATAACTACCTTAAGTGAGAAATGCCACTGGCTTACAAATAAATACATGAGATAAGAAAATCCATTGATAAAACCATTCAATATATAAGAACTCTTATATTTGTGCACAAAACTAAACATTTCAAGGATTATGAAGGAATGATTTTTTTTTCCCCTCTTCCCTTTTTAAAGAAAATCACTGGTTTTCTCTCAGTACTTTCCAAACAGTAAAGTAAGGAGTATGGACCCCTTTTTATTTATTTTTATTGTCACCTCTTTTGTTTGTTTGCTTTCTGAAGCCTTTTACAAAAATGTAACTATAAAATATTTACTAAAATTTACATGAAATCGAAAAATATATATAAATAAACTTCTTTTTGCTCACAAAAATCTCAGCTTCTTCATAAGACGGCACTGGAAGGAAACACCAGCATGTGCAGTGCATTCCGGATTAAAGAGAGGACAAAACAACACATCCAGTCCCTTCAGTTTACACAGAAAATGGTCTCCTAAGGCCATGTGCATTCAAGGCAAATGCATCTAAACCTATTGTATTATTTGCCCAGATAAATCACCCACCTCACCCTCATTTCCATGTTTATGGGGCCTGTAATGAAGGAAATTGTTAGAGTACACTTTGGGGAGAGAACCTTTGTTTAATAATTAAGCAGGACTAGGGCAATAAAATCAGAAGACTTGGGCATCTACTTCTGAAAAATCAGCAACTAAAACCCTATGGGGTGCTGATACATTGTAGGGGACAGCATTCTATGTCGCCAAACAAAACAATCACAAAATGTATGAGTAGTTGAATGGAAAATCAATTTGCTCAGTAAACTACCTCAAATCACAATTAAAAAAAAAAAAAAAAAAAACCTATGGAGCACAGTTCTACCCTGACACACATGGGGTCACCATGATTTGGAGTTGAGTGGAAGGCAGCTGTATTTTTAGGCCATTAAAAGCAAAGTTCTGACAGCGGTAGCTTTAGGGCAAGAGCCTTTAAACAAAGAGGAAAAAGAAAACAAAAGGAAAGAATAATAAAGTACCACTTGAACATTGACCCTCAAAATGGCTGAGAGATTAGAGGAATTTTGAGCCTCTAGCACAGTGGCAAAGGAGCTCTGGTGCTGTAGCCCTTATGGCATTTGGCTCCTAACCATATTGTCGGCTGTTCGAACCTACTAGCCTCTCCATGGGAGAAAGATGAGGCTGTCTGCTTCCATAAGATTTATAGCCTTGGAAACTCAATGGGGGTCGCTATGAGTCAGAATTAACTCTGTGCCATGGCAATGAGGTTTTTTTTTGTTTTGTTTTGTTTTTTGGAGCACAGTGACAAGGGAAGCCCTGGTGGCACAAAGGTTAAGCGCTCGACTGGCAATTTAAAAGATGATCCCACCAGCCACTCTGTAGGAGAAAGATGAGGCAGACTGCTGCCTTAAAGATTATAGTCTTGGAAACCTTATGGGGAAGTTCTACTCTATTCTATAAGGTTGTTAAAAGTGGGAGTCAACTAGACAGCATTAGTTTTTTTTGGATTTATTTATTTATTTATTTTTTTGGTTAGCATAGTGACCCTTTCTGTTGCAGGTACAGAATCAGGCACAAAATAGGAGTTTAATAAATGATAATTACCTTCTCCATTTCTCCATGACCTTCCTCTTTCCCTGACTCTTTAAGTTTTCTATTAAAAAAGAAAACAAGAAACAACTATTTTCTATCTTGCTTGATGTTCCTTCTAAGGTCCAGTCTCTGAAAGCAGATCCAGCAGTCACAGACAGATGTTCCAAGCGGACTGCAAGTCTGCTGCTCTATATGATGGTAATTCAGTGGGTCAGCAAAGGGTTCAGCGGGAAACTTCTCTTTTTGGCACCAGAAGTTAGAACTTTTTAAAATTTGTCCCAAAATCTCAGAAGCAAAAAATCATGAAAAAACATCTGCTTTCCTCAATATTTCCCCCAATGCAAGAAACTATCTGCAGGATGAAAACTGTTCTGTATAAAACCTTTTTTTTTTTTTCCTGCAGACAGTTTTTTGTGTTGGGGGTATGTAAAGGAAAGAGACATTCTATCATGATTTTTTGCCTCCACCAATGGCGCAACTCCCCTGAAATGTGACTGGTATGGATTTCCAAGCAGACCACAGGGTGGCTGACAGGTCTCAGAATGTCCTCAGAAGGCTTTATCTTAATCTGAGTGAAACCCCCAGAGTTCTTTCTCTCAAATGGAAGCAGAAAAAATAAGGCAGAGCAACTACTCAAACTTTGTCTTCTTTCTTTGTGGTTTATGGTCTCCTTCTCCACCTCTGCCTCCCCGGAAGCCCCCTTGCCCTCCAAAACCTCCCGGCCTCTGCCACCAGATCCACCTCGGCCTCCTCTGCCATGGCCACCTTGGCCTCCAAATCCTCCCCTGCCTCCACCTCAGCCTCCAAAGCCACCTTCACCCTTGGGCGTGGCCCAGTCTAAGGTAACTTTGTTTCCATCAATTTCACCATATTCCATGGCCTCCTTGGCAGCTTTGGCATCTTCCTCACTGTCGAAGTCTACAAAACCAAACTCTTTAGAAGAGCCACTTTCCTGGTCGGTGACTATCCTGGCACGAACAGAATGATCAAACAACTCCTTCAAATGTCTCTTCAGTACAGTCCTCAGACAGACCTTTGGACAAAAAGAGTTTTGGATGGCTGGCTTCTTGCATTGGGTGAATCCCCTGGATCCTTGCAACTCCAACCTGATTTCAGCTGGAAACTTATTGCTTTAATGAAACAGGCTCACCAGAAGGAATGTTAGACTAAACTGAAATATATTGCTGAACAAACTCATTCTCTGTTAACTACTATTGTGGTTGTTGTTGTTGGATATTGTCAAGTTGATAATGATTCAAAGCAACCCCACGTGATAAAGTAGAATGGTCACACAGGGTTTTCTTGGCTGTAGTCTTTATGGGAGCAGTTGCCAGGTCTTTCTCCATGGAACTGCTGGGTGGGTCTAAATCACCAACCTTTTGCTTAACAGCTTTTAACCATTGCCTATCAGGTCTCTTTTGTTAACCAATAAACCAAAAAACCCACACTCAGTGCCAATGAGTCAATTCCGACTCATAGTGAGCCCCATTGGGTTCCCAAGGCTGTAATCTTTATGGTCTTCCTCTCATGGATCAGTTGGTGGGTTAGAACCACCTTCTAGTTAGTAGCCAAATGCCTTACCCACTATACCACCAGAGCTCCTTATGGAAGTAAATTGCCCAGTCTTCCTTCTGAGGAGTGGTTGGTAGGTTTGAACTGCCAGCCTTCTGATTAGTAGTCAAATGTCTTAGGCACTATGCCACCAGAGCTCTCGACTCACTGCCATCAAGTCATTTCTGACTCATAGTGACCCCCATAGGGTTTCTGAAGCTGTAAATCTTTACAGAAGTAGATCATCCAGTCTTTCTTCTTTGAGCAGCTGGTGGGTTTGAATCGCTGACCTTCTGGTTAGCAGTCAAGTGCCTTATCAACTC
>NW_006922242.1:728358-731107 GCF_000298275.1 Orycteropus afer afer
CCAGGCTCTAGGGGCTGGGTGAAAGCCCCTCAGCCTTGGGCTTCAGCTCTGCCTCCAGCTTCTGGTCCACTGAAGCTAGAGCCTTTTCTTCACTCAGACAGCTGCTGACTGCTGAGGCTGACAAACCTAAGGTTGACAAGTAAAAAGGCACAGTCCTGATGTTACCAAACCACACGGCAGGTCATTAATTGAAGTCCATCGTAAGTCCCAAAGTCCACAGAGTGTGGCAGGCTACTGAATAACGATATGGTTACATGCAGGGTCCAAGCATGCCATGAGCTAGAGACCATTCCCCAAGGCTTTTGCTTATATATAGGAAGCAGACGACATTCTCTAAGGCAGCTACTCAGCTTCTCACAGTAGATTCCACCATAGAGTTGATTACCAGTCTCATCGTGGGGAATACTACATCCAGCTGCCCTGCCACTCAACCAGGCCCAGCCAAGTTGACACACAAACTGAACCACCACACCCACTCTTCTCAGTGTTATCCACAATTTGATATAATAGGTCATACAAAAAACAAACAAACAACTGTTGTCATTGAGTTGACTCCAACTCATGGTGACCCCATGTGTGTCAGAGTAGACTGTGCTTCCCAGGGTTTTCAAGGACTGGATTTTCAGAAGCAGACTGCCAGGATTTTCTTTTGGGGTGTCTCTTCATGGACTCTAACCTCCAACTTTTCCTACAAGCACGTTAAGTGTTTGTACCATCCTGGAACTCAACAGGTCATATAAGGGATCTGAAATTACTTGACCAGAGATTCACTTTGGAAGGCTAATGTACTTTTGCAAATTCTCACATGAAGCCAACATCAAACATTCATGCACTGAATTGTTTCCCTAAAATGATGACTGTTCTGGTTGAGGACCTGGATGAGAGAAGCAAGGTTGTAGAAAGCAATGAAAGATATCTTTGAAAAGAAAGATCTTGTTGGAAAGTGACCAACTTTGATTTGAAAAGGAACTCTGGTAGTGTAGTGCCTAAGGCACTTGACTGCTAACCAGAAGGCTGGAGGTTCAAACCCACCAGCCACTCCTCGGAAAGAAGGTTGGGCAATCTACTTCCTTGGTGATACTGCCTCAGATGCCCAAGGAGAGGTTGCTATGAGTCGGGTCTAACTCGATGGCACATAACAACAACAACAATCATTCAATGTTTATTAGACTTCTTACACCCTTAATAGCTCTAGAACTCTACACTAGAATTGTAACCATCAGTGTTTTGAGTAAAGACCAAAGCTTAGAAAATGCTATAAACCAAACCCAAACCTGTTGATATAGAGTCTATTCTGACTTAGAATAGAGTACAACTGTCTCAGGACAGAGCACAACTACCTCATAGATTTGAACAGCTGACTTTTCAGTTAGCAGCCGAGCACTTAACCACTAAGACACTAGGGCTCCTTGAAAAAAAATGCTATAGAACAGGTTTTTTTGCTCTTTTAAATGCTTCATTTTGTCATATTGGGTCCTGATCCACAGTTAGAGGAGAATGTGGGAGGTATTGGTTGGTTTAAACACAGTAATTTCCTTACCTTTTTTTCTTTTTCTTTTTAGATAGCAAACATACTCTGGAAAATGGCTGATGTTATTGCTACATTTTCCACCTATGGCTACATTTTCTGTAACTTTAATAAAAGCCCAGCAAACAGAAGTAGGAATGTCCATGACACATTTCCTGGTCTATGCAATCCTCCTAAGTGTGTTGTTTACTGGAAGGTTGGGGAAGAAGGAAAGACAGTGACTCCTGAAATGGATTCAGACAATTAAAATCCCGCCATATGGGCACCAACCTCAGGAAAGATTTCAATGGAATAAACAACCTTGGGCTAAGAAACCTTGACACTGGCTCTGAAACCAAGGACCCTGGAACATTCAGACAGGAAAAGTTCTGTACACGGCATCCCTTCTTTTGGCAGAGACCTCTGAAAATGAAATCAAATGCTGCACAGTCAAGCAACTTTTAAGCAATTTCAAAGAAGTACAGTCATAAGTCATCTTTAGTCAAACAATGTGAGATTTTTAATGAGTGCAATGGGAAGCATTCTAGAAGGAAAGAATACTTCTAACTCCCATTGTTCTGCAAACACTCTATCTCAGGCAGTGATTTTTTCCCCCTTGAAGTTTCTGAGTGGGAGTCCGATTAGCAGAACATGAGAAAAGGCAAACTATATTCTTTTATTCCAAAAAAGGAATAAATCCTTACCTAATCCTGGTTGATGCTATGCAAATGTATTTGTTGGTGTGATTTAGCAAAATTTGTGGTTGCTTAGCCTCCCACCAGTAAATGGAAAATATTCAAGTGAGGAGGGTCTGCTCACTCAAATGGAGCAGGGACAGAATTTGGGAGGATGTCTCAAGGGGCCCCAGCCCTCTTCTTGGCTCTGAGACTGATCTGCAGAGTGCACTCTGCAAACCATTTAACCTCTTTTCTGTTTCACAATGAGCATCTGCAAAATGGGAATGGGAGTGATAGTGTTGCTGAGAAGGTACATAAACTTCTCCAAAAGTGCTGTGTAGTCCACCAGTTTTGTTACACTGACACACAATTATAATAACAAAGCCATCACAATCCACAGTCATGACTGTGACCCAACCTGATTGGACTATTCAGTTAGTGTTTATTAAGACTTGTTCCACTCTTAAAAGTTATGGAAATCTGTGCTAGGATCACAAACACCTCTGTTCCTAGTGAACAATAAGACAGAAAAATGGTATGGGACTTTTTTTTTTTTTTTTTTTTG